>NC_068366.1:39491056-39791056 GCF_020536995.1 Dreissena polymorpha
TCTTTGATTCAAAGATCTTTGATCTTTGACATCAAAGTTTATTTGGGGCGCAACGAATATGATCATCAGCAACAAATGTACAGTAAGTTTAAAACCACTCCACCTACCTGTGCCTTGGAATTGCCAGTGTGAAAACAGACGACAAGTTCTGCATGGAGGTAAAGATGGTTGGAATGCATACAATAAAATACAGGATCTTCTGGTACTTTCCGAAATCTCCAAGATGTATAATCAAATCATCAAACTTTATCTTAGCTATAGCTTTTTGAATAAAAAGTTAATTAAATAAATTTATTCTCACACATGCTGTACTTCTTTCAACAAATGTGAGGTAATTTTAGTTTTTCTATGCAGCTTAATTTACTTAACTGTGCAGACGTAAGGCTCGTGATCTATTCGAATTAAGGTGACCGCGTGTTAAAATCTGAATCGTAATCTTTGCCCTGGAACAAAGAAGCCCCCATAGCAAAGATACGACCTGCCTCTACGGAAGGACATCAATGTATGAATATGTTAATTAAAGCCATGTACTTTTAATTAATTTTAGTGCCTGTACCCGCAGGATTAACAAATCAAAGCGCTGACTGAACAACAGTTGATTGCTATTGCATATCATTGGATACACCTCATTGTTATAAAATTAAGTTAGTTATTCGCAAGTTTACATAAAACACAACACATTCGATTGTGTGAAAACGCTAATAAAAACAATGTGCGTGCATTGTTCAGCAAGAGAATAATGTGTCCAAATATCACCAACTGGTCATTTTTTTGTATGATTCGTATAAAGTAAAGACACTATTGTGACAAACTTTTTACATCCAAAAATATTTTGATTCAACAGAAAAATACAACGCCGTCTAATCGGATCACTGGAGTGGTATGCATATACTATGTATTAAATCGTTTATGGCAGCAATAAGCATGTGAACTCTTGAAATAATTTTTTAATTTTGAGCAATGCTTAGACGATCATCACCCTTGAAAATTTGTTGTTGTCAACGGACATGGCAAGTCAGAGAAGAAGATGACGCGAATAGTGTCATACATGTTTATAGAAAACTGAAAAAAGAGATGAACGATACGCTCGATTTTACCACATGTACAGTGAGGAGAGCTTTTTATGAATCTTTTGTGAACGTAATTATATAAGGAAATACACACTTGGACAACTCTGGCCAGCAAGATGAATTTATATCTGGTGCCTACGTTGTATACTGTAGCTGTGTGAATTTTATGTTTAAGCAAACAATCTTTAAAGGATTCGAGGGGCGGAGATTGTTTAATGGAGATGTAATCGATCCCTGTGGGACACCTGAATGACCAAGTTTAAGATGATCTCCGATAAACAGCCCGTTGTTCGATTCAATATAATGACAAACAAACTAAAAAGTGCTTCTTCAATGCTGATCGAGATTTGTTTTTAACCCTTGTTGCGAAACTATATCGAAGGCTTAGAATGATGCAAAAGATGGCGCTGACATCTTTGATCCTTGCCTTCAAATATAGCTGCTGCGATATCGTGTTAAAAAGTAAGGTGATTGATAGTAGAGACGCCATTGAAAAACATCTGATTGACAGGAAAAGATCATTTTCTGGGCAATTAAGAAGTGAGATTGGTGGATGGTGTGAAGGTTGGGAAAGGTAAAACAAACACTGTGGAAGAAAGGATTGAAATTCGCGTCTTTCCTCTTGGTTGTATAGTACGATGAAGCTAAGAGTTCGGTGAGAAAACAGACAGTCGGTGCAAATTAATATTTTATTGAAAGGATCAGGCCCGGGTGATTTTGCTTGTTGCCAACAATATCGCATTCTTATCATCCTGTGAAGACTTAGAGAAGAGACGAGCCTGTAACTGGAGGATAGTTGTGAAGGCATAAATGTTCATCTTTACGACCATTTTAATCGTGTATTACTAAACGATACTTATCATTGTCGATGTTAAAACTTGGTCGTTGGTGGTAAGTTGGAAGGTTAGCACAGGTTTTGTTGTTGAGTAAAGCATTAGCTTACTCGAACCATGATCTATTGTGTGAAAGCGAAGGCATTGAAACTTATCACATTTACTAGTTGTGAATTATATTCTTATTTCTTTTGTTATTAATTTTCCATAGGAACAGTGTTGCGAGCATGTTTTGATTGTGACCAAAGCGTGTAAGGTATTTATTTATTTTTGATAGTCTGTGCAATATATGTCGTTGTTTTATTAACTTTCTAATATTTTTGTTCATCCACGAGACGTTTTTCTGGCGTATCGTCCCATTTTTATTCCGAATACTTTGCATCGCGGCTAATACTATTGCTTGAGTTATTTTTCTGTAATTTTATCAAGGTCATCAAGGTCTGGAATTGCGTACCAATTTGTTTTGCGGAAGTATTTTCCTGTATACATTAATAGTTAATTGATCATAAAGCAATAATGACCTTTTTTAAGACGATTATTTAGGGTTTGAGAATCTCAACACGCACACTGCTGGAAAAATTAAAAAACAACGTGTCAATGCTAGGAATGAAAGGATGAGCTACAAAGCTAGTAAACAAATGCCCTTTGTCTTTGATAAAAAATCCTATGTCGATGAACATCTGGATGGTTGTATCTCTTTAATGGTAAGGGTAATATGACCAAATATATTTGACATTTTTTTTGTGAAAAGGGATTGTCATTAAACAATGACATTGAATGATGACATTAAAACCACCTGTGTGCCGACTTGCATTCAGAAAAAAGAAAACAATCTGCATTGACTCATCTAGCATAATAACATTTATTGATAATTCAAAAGTTTGGATTAAAAATACTTGGTACTGTATCCCGCTTGACGAATTGTACAAACGTATAGGGTAATGAATGCCACTATTTATTCGAATGTATCCTTTTAGAAAAAGATAGATAAGGCTCAATAAACCATATTTGAAGAAACAACTAACCTTATATAAATAAAAATGTCTGAATTCAAGCAAAACAATCAAACCATACATATCATACCTCACATAACCATGCATTTTCTGGTACAATATTTCTGTCCAGTCTTATTAAAAACATAACTTTGATCGAATTTATCCCATTTTCAACGCGACATTGACGGTATAACACCTTATGGAATATACTAGCCTGTATTCCACCTTGTGGGATATACCTGTCGCGTGCACGGACTACTTTTTACTTTACCACTGAATGATTTTTTCATAAGAGACAAAGTCGAGTAAACTTAAGCTTCAAAATTATACGACCTTCAACCTTTCAATCTAGTCATATGACATAATTTTTCGCCATCCGTATAATGAATCAGCTGATTAATGGCGTCATAAAATGACATACTTATTGCGTCATTTTCCCCATTTTTTTGACGATTTATTATAAACGGGACTTATTTCACATGTTTTCTACATGTACTGTATATTGACATATCTGAATTGTCAATTGAGCACATTTTCCTTATTTCGTACAATGTGCATTGTTTATAATCTATGCATATACTTTTGACATTTAACTTAAAAATTAGGAATGTACAACAAGCCATACACATATCGCACAATTCATAAATAATCTGCAATGTTTGCCTTCCTATTTAATTCACGTTAGGCATAGAGCTGTGTAAAGTATAAGGTGGTAAAAATAGCACCACACTGGAATTGGGAACGTCCCATTTTGTACACGGGTATTATCCACTCATTTATCTGTTGTGCACTGAAATGTTTTCCATTCTTTGTGTATTTATATATTAAATTATGTTCTTGTACAATAAGGGCATTTACCATAGATAAATAAAACATTGTGCAAGTTTAAACATAATTATGTGTGTATGCAGAAATCTGCAAATGCAACCGAGTTTATCAACGGCTATTATTTGATACACTGCTCCGGTTCATTTGAACAGCAGTAATGTAGAGTACATGACGTAGCGTGTGACGAACAAGAAAGTTTATTGAGTTCATAAACTCATTTGAATGTAGTGATAGGATGGCATAAGGGTCTTTATTTAACTATGCTAAAATAATTATTAAAGACCCTAGATGCAAAATCGTCAATTATTGAGTGAAATGGATTATTAGATGGATTTTAAAGGATAATTAAAGGTAAGATACTAGTTCTAACGTGTTTTGGTTTTTGTTTGTACTTTTGTCGTTCCCTGTTCTCGGGGAAATGATTTAAACATGGGCGCCATTGATGCATCGGATCACACACGGCATACCCATAACATTATATAAAAAACACAGTCTGCGCGTCCTTAAATTCGTCGTCCAAAGTCGGAAAACGTATTGCCTTGTATATTAAGTCAAATAAAGTGTCAGTCGCTGCAATTGTCTGTTTACTCGTCAAAATTGTCAAGGTCGTCGATAGCTAAAGAAACTTCAGCGTACAGTTTATATAGTATTGACAGACCTGTACAAAGTCGCGCCAGTCAAAAATCATAAAAAGCGACATTTAAAGTTATGGTAGCCAGAACTAGGTCGTCGATGGTGTACATGTATGTTGACATCGACATCATTTTGTCAGGAGCAATCGCCGCCATATTGGATTTTGATCATTTTCTTTCAAAAATAAAATGCATTATAGTAAAGTAAAATCTTCTTTTCGCGGTCGTAATGTGTTACAATCCGCACACTGCGTAATATTAAATCGAGGCATATGGTGATATTTTTACTTGTTTTACAGTTTGTGTGTGAATTTTTTAAAGACTATTTTGCGTATTAGAACAAATACATGTATATCACTACTCATGGTAACATTTGTTAGATTTTAAGCGCTTTTAAGACTGAATTAATATTATTGTTAAGGTTATTAGATCTATTAATGTTAAATGTCACGTTGAAAAAAATCAAATGGGATAAATAGAATACTAGGATTAGCGTTGAATACAGAAAAGTTTATGTTGCTCGGCTCGAACACCGAAAGCGCTCGCCAAGGTTCGCGCTCCCAGCGTTCTAAGCCTCGCAACATAAACATCTCTGTATTCAACGCTAACCTAGTATTCTCTATATCTATCTAAAGTCTCTACAGTTCTGACTTAATATCATTTAAAGCTGAGTGCGCTTATGTTAAAAATCAAACTGTCTAAGAGTATCTCATTATTTAATCAAATAGCGGCTATGCACGTTGTATCTTTTTATTGAGGTTATTTTAAAACACAACTTTTTTTAAACAAAATTATATTAACAGTTAATTATCAAGCAAGCTCGTTAAATACAAGCTAATGTATTATTGAATAATTTAATTTAATAGTTTTTGAACTTATTCAAATAAGTATTTGAAAAGATACTATGTAATTTTCAACACATATTACTTATCTTAACCGTGTATTTGCGTAAATTTGTTACTAGCACACGTGTTAGGCATAATAAGCCAAGTCGGTTGGGATATATAAAACGAGCAAAAAATAAATGATTGCCCCTGTCTGTCCGTCGGTGAAAATTTACGTGGATTGTACCGATGCGTTAAGCACCAACACGTTTGCAACCTTGACCTGATCAACCCGTATCACCCATCCTTAAACTAAATGGGTCAAACAATGATTCAAAGAAGCTATTACTTGGTTAACCCATTTATGCCTAGTGGACTCTCCTATCCTTATAAATTGGATCAATTTATTTCCAAAATAAGGGATGTCTAGTATACTTATTTCTATATAAATAATATTTCTTACAGAAATTGCTTTAAGCAAACAGCGAAGACCCTGATGAGACGCCGCATCATGCGGCGTCTCATCTGGGTCTACGCTGCTTGCCAAGGCCTTTTTTCTAGACGCTAGGCATAAATGGTTTAAACTAATTTGGTCACATAATCATTCAAAGAAGCGATTACTTGGTGCAGTCGATTTTACCATTCGTGAAGCACCAACGCCCCATGCTGCATATCTTTTTATATATATACTCAGTTAAATGCTTTATATGACTATTTCATATCATCGCATATCACTTTGCTCTTTGCTTACCATCCATTGGACATATACGGTAATTGGCATGGCATTTGCTCGATTTCATGACAACATCTTATGTACTATTCAGGTCTTTTGCAAAACGAGTTACAGCCCAACGGATGAATAATGGTTAGCTAAACAATCTACAAAGGGTACACGTATAGAATCAATGGTGTATTAAGTTTTATGATAATTTCTCTTGCGCTTTTTAGCCTTAACGTCTTCTTACATTTTCAAACACAGTGACCTGACGATTGACCTATGGCGATACACCGTTTGAGGACTAATATCTTAAAATGTTTACTCGCGTCTCTTAAAAATGCGCAATGCACATTTGTATATCAGCATCGGATAACATTTTAAATTCCTATTACATTTAATGTTGCATGAAATATTTTGTACATGACAATGACAGCTAATCTTATTTATGAAGTCGGCGCTTTCTTGCTTGGTCTTCCGAATTTCTCCGCGTCCCTCACTGATTCCGGAAGGACAGCTCCTTTCGTTTCCGGAAGAAGCAAACTAAGAAGACCGGCAGCTAAGGAGAGACCTCCAAATATGATAAGCGGAAGAGCCTTCCCGAAATTTCCAGGAATAACTTTGCCCTGGAATCATTATCGTTCCGGAATGACCACATTTATGACTTTTATTTTTACGTTATTAGAAAAATGAATTTATTTATTTTTTTGTAATAATTTTTAAGATATATTTTTGTCATCGTTATCTGATATGTATGATTACTTAACAAAATAAACGACGAACAGACGGTCGTTTTTTTAAACGAATAGAGTAATCAACTTTTCACAATCATCTTAAATATAATGCGAAACAATTGGTACGAGTCAATGATCGTAGCCGCATACGTCGATCTCAATAACGTACGCACCTTGCAATTAGAAAGTCGAATGATTCGCCGAGTAAATAATCCTACTTGTTGCAACAATATAGACGTTTTGATATTTGTATTTGTCTACAGAATAATCAACCCACCAGCTCCATTGTATATGGGGACAGGATGGTCCCCACGATGCCGACCATGGAGCTCGAACCCATGCCAGAGTTGCGCACCAGAGTCGGGAACAGTTCCGCCGACCAGAAGTAGATGATCGCGAATGAAGCCGAGATGCCAAACTTGCCTACATTTGCAAGAACCACAGTGATCCACGCGTGTTCTATAAAAGATTCACTTCTCATTAAATATTAACTCTGTCCAGCGAAGACTCTTCTAAATACATCAAGTATAAACGATCTCATTCTGAAATGTGTTCACCACATTTCAAGACTTTTTTTGTCTTATTGGATCTGTATTAATTGAATGGAGAAGGGTTTAAACTTCGTTCCTGTCGATAAGGTAAAAACAAATACATACTTAAAGAATTCCGATTATTCTTTGTTCAAACTATTTCAAGGCAACTGAAGGAAACTACATAAAATTACAATACAAAGTAGAAATTAGTCTAATAATTTGCACACAATAATTAGTGTAACAGATTGAATATTAAGATAAATTATAATACAATGATTATGTAGATAGTGTTAAGATAACGCATGATGTACGGACAGACAGACGTATTAAAATTTATTTTTAGATTTTGTCCCTTTATTACTAGAAGTTGAATACAATAATATACCTTTGCATATACAAAAACGACAATACAATATTTACCAGGCAGAGCATAGAGGGTAGAAAATATCGTGCACAGACATGAGGCCCCTCCGAGAATCATTGTGCTGGCGTGCAGCCACCTGCATCCAACCCTGTTGAGTAGCAGGAGACACATAATGTAGGCGCCTAACTCCATAGTGCTGTTGATGGCGAAGTTCACGTAGATGTCCCCGCTAAGATCGCCAACGTTGAGGGTGAGACCGTAATATACCATATTGACGACAATCCTGAAGTCAATTATGTCCCGTTTTCTTAAGTACCAAAGTCACATAAAACTCATGTAATATATGTCGTAACTTCATACTCTGATCAAGAAAAATTGCGTGTTTGCACGAGCGATCGTGGGTGCCAAATCTTGTCATGCGTGCATATTTATTTATAAACTACCATTTATTCGAATCAGTAACTGGCATATTTAGCTGAAAAGTGTCTTAATAGTTTCTTGTTACATATCGAATCTAAAAAAATGTGTACATGTACATTTAAAAAGGTCATGTGCACATGGTATTTTACTTCTGTTAGTCTGAACTGATGACATATATTTCAAAGGCATGTATTGCCCATGCGAAGCATAAAGTGCTGCTTGGAGTTTGAGTAAATCCGAAGCGCAAACCTTTTACCTCGCAGAACTTCAAACGATTCTATATCTACTATTTTTTCTACATATTTCCGCCAACGTGTCTTATTTCATTCCTTTTGTGCCCTGTTTTTGCAATTATACATCCTTTTACTGGAGATTTTATCTTTGCAAGTTAAATCAGGATAACTAGTATAGTATAACTATCCTTTGGCCCCTTACCAGTTGAAGTAAATAATCAGCGTCCTTAAAAGTAATCGAGGGACCGTGAACATCTTCAGCACGCTTTGTGAGGTTTTAGTGACGTCATCGATGTCGTAGTCTATGAGATAATCGGGTAAGGTGACGCCATTGACCTTGGCACACTTTTGTAGAATTTGATTGGCTTCCTGGTAACGTCCTTTAGACATCAACCATCGAGGAGACTCTGGTACCAGCCTACACAAAAGAATGGTGCTTCATTTTAGTTGAGTATGTCATTTCGAAGACACAAAGACGTCTGCTTAAGACCATTTTCGTCGTGACGATCATCATTATCATAATCATCACCACCACTTTCATAATCGTCTGGTCAGCGAAGAAACTTATATCAGTAAGTTTAAAAACAATCAGTTAGTACATATGTGTATGAAGAACAAGTTTTACGGTAAAGCAGAAGCCAGCCAACAGTAGATAATCAAGAGCAAAATAATACTATTGATATACCATATATGTAGAACGAGTATCACTGTCGGACATGCTAGGGCGAGTTGCAGTGGGAAGTACGATCGCACAAGGAATGCCGTGAGACAGAGCACGTAGAGACCGACACTCCAGAAGAAGTTGATGAGCATACCCGCAGCAACTCGATACGAGGGACCGACCAGCTCCAGACCTGAAAATTAAGAAAAAGGGGACGATGTTTATATTTCATGATAAAAAAGGGACCAAATCGGATCCAGCATGATTCAATGTGATAAAAATGGTCTGGAAAATGGTATCAGACGAGTATGTTATTCAAAACGATCAGCAATTACGATTAAGGTTTTTGTATGGCAAATTTTTGACGAGGATAAGTTACTTTATGTTGTTATGTTATGTTTTCATGTTAACATAACTTTTAATTACTGCAACAATCAATCGAATACAGATATTGATTTCGCCGCCAATTTTGGCAATTTGCCTTGACAGTAGTAGTAGCGAATAATATATGACGCTATAAAATGTTTATATACAATCGCTGTTTTGCAATAAATCTTTTAGCTATCAACGCACATGTTTGATATTGTCAAATATAAAAGCTCAATTGAACTATATGAACTAAAGTGAATATACATAGAGCAAACACATTAACAGTCAAATTTCACCGATTTAATTTCCATTAAATAAACTGAAACATATCGTACAGAAATAAACAATAAATCATTGGGATGCTTACTTAACACAGAACAATAAAAATTCTATAATAGCGAAAAAAGGGATGGGCATCGGTCGATTTTGTGTACATCATTTATGTAAAAACATCGATTAAACCCCTTTTGACGTTTCAAGAATATTTCACGATAGTGTTGATCGTTTTCCACATAGACATTAACGCGTAATATGAAATAATTGCATAAAAAAGTCAATCCCATGCATAGAGATGGTAAAGTCATAGCACACTCACCGATAACAAACAGTGTCGTGTACATGCTCAGGGTACCGACACCCTGCAGGAACCGAAAGCATACGAACACTTCATATGTGCGAGCGAACGCCGACCCGAACGCCGCCACGATGAACACAACTATTGAGACCACCAAGGCCTTCTTTCGACCAAACCTACATTGTAGATTAACAAAACACCATATTCAGCGATTGATAACTGAAGCAAATTAAAATTCGAATGTTCCGGCCTATTTCAGACACTACACACATTTCCAAAACAACCCCGTTCTCTATGGCGGCTGATTTTGCCTATCGTTCTGATAGGTTGGCGATTGTACACAAATATACATGCCAAACGATTAAAGGGTGGCGCTGATACGGCCATTATGCCTTTTGTCGCGTTCTTTTATCGTTTTGGCAGGTATGTTTGCTGTTCTGGCACTTTGTAGTGTAGGCGACCTTTAATCCGGCGAACACGAAAATGCAAAAGAACGACAAGCATACCCACCAGAATGACAAATATAGTCGATACAAAATTAATACATTTGTAAGTTTGGGGGGGGGGGGGGTAATCTGTCGTTCTGCCATGTTGTCGTGTTGTCAACATTTCAAACATTCCAACACATGTGTAATACAAACCACAACGAAAAAACAAAAAGGAAACGCACTAAAATTCATTTGAACGGCCAATGCAAACTATTAGAAGTTGAAGAATACACATATTTCTTGAATGTTCACATTCTTATCTGTGGAATATATGGGAGCCTTTTATGTTTTTATGCTCTGATTATTAATATATATATATATATATATATATATATATATATATATATATATATATATAAAAATATATATATATATATATATATATATACATATAAATATATCAAGAATATAGAAAATAATATAATGAACACAATAATTAAAAATATACGTTTTATATGTGTTTTTGTATCCTACAAATAATGTTTTATTCAAGCCGATACGATCATATATATTTTTCAAAAGAAAATAGATCATTGGCCATTTTTAAATAATTCGTTGTTTACATCATAAATACGAAGGATAAAGTATTCTTTTCAAGAAAGCAAAAAATGCCCTAGAGAATATGGTTCTCACACAAATTATATAAATATACTGTTATAATGCATTAAGTCGATTGACAAGTTCTTTAATGTTCTGTGTAACGTGGTGAAAATTACTTGCATATCGGCCACTAGACCAATGCTGATGGCCCCAATTAAGTGCCCGACAAACATCGCCGTGTTAGCATTCGCGCGTGCCAATTCCTCGCTGCAAACCAGGTTGATCTATAAAAAAACACACATCTCCGACTGCAGTTGTGCCATCTGTGGTATTTAATGTTAATGGTAATAAATATAATGAATGAAGACGATAGTAAATAGACCTTAACACACTATTTCTCATTTAGACAAAATATACTTAACGATAACATAGTGAATTCACACCAAGTTTATTTAAGTTCCTTAGGTCGAAATATCACTTAATAAAGAATGTATCGCATTCACGGCCCCTCAGAAAAAGATGCATCACATCTGGTCATGTGGGTAACGACTCGTAATTTACGTGAATACTTCGTGAAATTCGTATTTTTCATACTTGCAGTCTCAAGTTTGGAATACCTTTGTGAAGAATGTGCTCTTGAAAGTTGCCTGGTCGTATACCCATGAGTCACATTCCGATGTCGAAGAGTTCAAAGGAACGCCTTGTTCGTCGAAGGACGTGTTTTCATGGGACATATACAATGCGCATGCGTCGTAGTCAAGTGAATCATCAGTGCCCCGAGGAATGGATTTGTTAATCAAAATCTCATGCCAAATGCCTTGAACTTCGTATGTATCATTTTCCAATGAAGGGACAGTGCATCTAGGAATACATTAAAGGATATTTTGTTAATCTAGTATACAATTGGTGTAGACAAACGTGTTGAAATTTACGTATTATAAAGTTTCATCGTATGTTTTAAGCAGTATACCTACTAAACTAGCGATATTAAATAGCATTGCTTGGATTGTTTAATAAGCCTCTGTTTTCGACGTGTATGGGTGGGTTGAACTCTTTTCCTGAAACCTAATACCGCAAGAACGCAGAACTTTTATAAAAGGATTCAATGTATTACATTTACTTCTAAAACAAGGACCACTTCGGCGAAGACGACAAATAGACTCACGAAAAAGTATGTATATGCTTCAAATCGTACATGTAATTGTACATAATTGTACATAATTGTACATGTACAAATATGGTTTAATTTAAATGTATGTGCTCGTGTTAAAGAGTTCAGTTATCATTTCGAATGTTTTGGAAGCGCAAGAGGGTCATGTCGGCCCTTAAGCGCTGACCTGAGTTCTCGGACTTAAGTGGTGACGAAATGGCCTGATAAGAGCTTCAAACATGGTAAGTGAATGATTGAATGTGTCTAGAGGAACCAAAAAATGCGTCACAAGCAAATGCAACTTGCATCACATTGTCATATAATGAATAGCGTTTGTGTAAAGCTATTTTAAAAACAATCAATATATTGCAAAGTTACGGCTGATACATGAATTTACTAGCTGTGATAAATTCGAAAGGTGTCTTTTGACCTCCAAGTATGACCTTAACCGTAGGGGTATGAGAGTGGTTATTAAACACAAAATGCCGTCTCGTGTTGACTGTAATATGTGGTAAATATCTTAATACAGCTTGAAGGATAACAAAGTTACAGTACGAACAATCGGTATTTATGCCAAATATGATCTAGAGAACTCAGGAAACAAGTTTTATATGCGACGTCTAGTCTTGTAAAAAACTACATTTTCGCCAAAGTATTTCAAAATCCCTTCAAAATAGCAAAGTTATGGCTTAAAGAGGAATTTTCTATCTGTTGTATGGCCAACTTTGACTTTTAACCATTACGAGTGAATTGACATTTGGCGTAAGGAGACGTTTGCTACAACCGCCCCCTCTTCTTATAATGTTTGAAATGTTTGCAACGTTATTTTTAAAATCCATAAATATTTAGCAAATTTATGGCTGAGACTGGAAATGTATGACGGACGAAGATACGTAGAGATGGACAGTGCGACTGCTATATGCCACTTTCTTGGAAAGGGACATAAAATAATCAACCCACTAACAATGACAGACAAAGGATACACAGCTAGAAAAGGTCTAGATAAACATTCTGTCAAAGTTTTATAAGGACTGAGTTACATATTTTGCCACTAAAGCTTTTTTCTTCAAGATCGGCCATGGCGACTTATTTTTTTGATGCAAAAGAGCCAGGTTTAAAATAGACCAAAAACGTCTAAATTGGTAACAAGGTTTTCAAATATTCGAACAGATTACCCATTTTATTGACGCACGTGATCCATATTCGATATCGACTAAAATACTGTCAAGATAACCATACTTGCCCTACTTCATCAATATTGCATAAAAATGTAGCCTCTATAGTGTTGTTTTGATCCTCTTTACTGACCATTTTTTTAATTAAGATTTAGTCAAACACGTGGCCTCTAGAGTGTTAACAAAGTTGTTCCTAAGAAAACACTTTGTTACCCAGTTGTTGTAGACACGTGACCTCCAAAACCTTGGCCTAAATATTGTCCAGATACACATCCTGAACATGTCTCATCAATTTTTGATAAAGAATATGAGTGGCATTGGCAAGGAGGTAAAAGTTGACGACGCAATCTTGACACCGCACACTGCTCGACGAAGGACGCCGGACACAATAGCTCACCTTGAGCGCTTCGTGGACAGTTGATCTAACATCAGAAGGGTTCTAACAGTAAAATTCAACATAGTTACAGCGCAAATGCATTTCCAGGTAGAACGTCTTTAGAATCACTTTACAAACGAAACAGTAAGTGTTTTTACTGTGAAGTTTCTTAATTACAATTAAAAGCCGCATGTACGACAATTATTAGTCAAAAAACATAATTTACAAGCAAAGCAGTTTAATATTAAAACCTTACCTATGCTTTGGCAAGGCGAGAGTGAAGACGGAGGCGAATTCCTGAATAGCTGTAAAGATGATCGGGATGCACACGCACACGTACAGGATCCTCTGATACTTTCCGAACTCTCCCAGCACTACCGTGATGTTGTCAAACTTCATTGTTGCGCAGTCCACTCCATATAGAACAGTTTGTTCTAGTTAATGGACGATCTCCTCTAAATTGTTCGTCTATCATGATACTGAACATTTTAGTCCAATCATAGTTAACAAGGTCATTTTCCTTCGTTCACTGCAAGTATGATAAGTCAGGCCAAATGTCGATATTGAAGTTCACATACAGGCCTCACACTCATTAATGAACCTTTAATCAGTATGTACTTAAATTGTAGATAATTAAATAAGGTCAATATTGCACACAATACATGGCTGAACAGTTTTTGTGTATACACAGTAAGGCGAAAGCGGCAAGCTTAATTCACACTAGGGAGTAGGATTTTGAGTCGCAGAATTGTTTGTACGGTTGTATCAATACTCCGTCTCAAGATTACGCAAGCAAAATAACACCATTAGTTAGTGTATGTAGATCATGCTTGTTTCAAAAGCACGTTGTTTTCACTGAGAGGACGTTGTTATGTAGTATGCAATAGGAGAACGCAACAAAATAAGACAATATTCTGGTTGTTCAGCGTGTTCATACTGGCTTATGTAAATAAATTAGGTTTAGTCCGAGATTTATGTTCATGTTCAGAATTCAGATTTTCAAAACTCAGGTTAATAACACATAAGGATTGCATCATATGAACACTTATGTTTAGCTTACAGACGAAGCACAAATTTCAGAAACTACAAAAACGCAGGACATTGTCATAAATTTATTTTTAGTAGTACGCCATCCTTATCTTTATCTGTATTAGCTGCAGTGTGACTAATGCTTACGACCAAACGGACAAAAAACAAGGTCGTGAAGTTGGCACTGACATCGACAATCGACATTCGACATTCGAATATCGAGCTGGTTCGAATGTCGAGCCGTCTCTGACATCGACATTCGGCAAAAGTCCTGAATATTGAGCTAGGACGAATGTCGAGCCAGCTCTGACATCAACATTCGGCGAAAGTCCCGAATATCCGGCTGGGGCGAATATCGAGCAAGCTATGACATCGACATTCGGCAATAGTCCCGAATATCGGGCTGGGGCGAATGCCGAGCCAGCGCTGACAGTCACATTCGGCACTAGTCCTGAAAATCGAGCTGGGTCGCATGTCGAGCCAGCTCTAACATCGACATTCGGCACTAGTCTTAAATATCGAGCTGGGGCGTATGTCGAGCCAGCTCTGACATCGACATTCGGCAAAAATCCCGAATATCGAGCTAGATCGAATGTCGAGCCAGCTCTGACATCGAAATTCGGCACAAGTCCGAGTATCGAGCTGGGGCGAATGTCAAGCCAGCTCTGACATCGACATTCGACATTAGTGTGGAATATCGAGCTGGGCGAATGTCGAGCCAGCTCTGACATCGACATTCGGCAAAAGTCCCGAATATCGAGCTGGGACGAATGTCGAGCCAGCTATGACATCGACATTCGGCAAATGTCCCGAATATCGAGCAGGGGCGATTATGAAATTTGATAAAGGCGCTGCTAATACAGTCATCAAACTGATGAACCAGGGCTTATGCATGAAGCAGGTATCCAGGTAAGAGCAGTTTCAAGAGCTGTGATTTTGGCTGACAAGACATTTTCGGCGACCGTACTGACCTAAAATCTTGATATGAAAGAACAAGAATTACAGGACCGCTTCTCACGTTTTTGTCAGCTATTTTCAAGGTCCCTAAGTGTACATTACGTCTACAGCTTCTTGAAGATTACACGATCCTCTACCAAATCAAGCAGATCATCGGCCTACAGGAAAAATGAACAACAGAAATCTGAGTGAGATATCATAAGGGTACACAGCTGCACTGCCTATTCCAGATGCTTGTGATCATCAGTCATAGTGGATTGACGCAAATAAATAATATTGCACATGATGCTTGGCCACTCACTTTATTCAAGAGATAGCAGCAGAAGTCTTTTCACTGCTACCAACAGAACTGGTTTCTGTTCAAGTTATCGAACCAGATCTGCCCGCAGTCTTTTTGCTAGTTATCCCATGAAATGATAAGAATATGTAGAAACACCAAAACCTACTACAGGGGACTCCATTACGGGAGGAATGGACAACTCGGACTATGCTGACAAATCATAAATATATGTCAAAGAAGGTTCACAAGTTATGCATTCCTAATGTTCCAAGATGCCACAGTTAACAGGTCTCTGTCAAAGCGCCTAGTGTCCAATACAAGAATAAGCCGTGAACATTCAATTCAGAGGACAAATCTAACAAATTACCAGGTACCTACCCATATAAAACCTATAGTTCGACAAACCATGAAGGATGAGCAGACTATTCCGTGAGTATCAAAAGGTCCCGAAGGTCACAGTTTTGTAGGAGAGAGACACGGGATGTTAATGCTGTAGCATAATTTGACTTCTCTGCATCTTCATTGTTTTCTGGTGACCGTTCAGTTTATGCTCATAAGTTGAAAATTATTTGGGTGATTGAAAATAGATTTAAAACCGCAGTAAATGGAGTCGGTATTTACTCTCACCACTCATGTCATTATAGACTTCATGTCTAAGATGCGAAATATGCCACTTGAATATTTTCATACTCTAGGTGGCGCTATAACTGCTGCACCAATCAGTGGACAGAGTGTATTAATCGTGCATAAGGCTCGAACGTTGAGACTTCTCAAAAGCAAGGTGAATGGTTGCTGCGCGGTTACGAAGCAACACGAATTTCAAATATTGACATGACCAGAGACACACCAATCCCACAACAAGTTAATACATTCTGGAATTATTATTCATAAGAATAATCTTCAGCAATTGGTAAGCGATATAGTGTGCAATAAACTCTGAGCCAACTCTTTAATTGCCAATGCCGTTGTCTATGAGAATGAAGCTCTTCCAGGATTACCTTCTGATAACGAAGCGATTCATAAACTGTTCAACCGTATTGAGTTGGAAAATACTAGGATAGTAGCTATTGGACTACTCGTACAAAACTCGTGTAAAAGAGCTGTTTAAATGACATAATCGTCTGTCTAATACTTAGGTCATTTAAACGGCTTATACAAATCGATGGTTCCGAGACACGGCGTGCACCAAATACGCACGGTGGACTGGATGAATACAATAGCATGGTGTTGCCCACAATTTGCATTAAACCCTTGCAATGGTGTTACCTAATATTGTGCAAATTTGCAGGAAAGTGTGATACTCTACGTTGTACGTGTTGTGCTGCTGGTGTACTTTTCATCACATGCTGTCATGGTAAACTGGACGATTAACAATGTGGAAACCTGACAAATGACTTACTTTGTAACTATATGTTACCTGTGTGAAACAATGTATTTTGACACAAACGGCATATTAAAATGAGCCCGATTGCATTTTGATATGATTTTTGTGAGGTTTTGTTATAATATCATATGGGATAAGGTGTTAGCCATCTCTCCATTAGCCCGCCCCCAAGGCTGGGATGGCTCAGTGATTACCCAGCAAACACGTGGCAGTGGTTCAACGTCTGACCGACATTAAATCGACGTTACGTTGAACAAATTTTACGTGTTTGCTTGATAAGAAGTTTGGTCGATTATCACATTCTCACACCATCTAGATTTAGATTTATATAGAGTCCCGCTCTATGTTGTGTCTTTCCGTCTCTGGTGAACAAGTTTCAATTAACTAGTCAGTTGGGTGTGGGTGCATTATGCGTAAACATGTTATTATTATGTAAAACTTGAAAAAATGTCATTATTGATAAAATTACGTCCATAGTTGTCACATTAAAGCTTATTTAGTGGCTAGTCCAATATGAACTCAAGGTCGTTGATTGATCATATGACATGGACTTCACCTTTCCGGTAAAACATTTGATTATACTCCAAAAATCTTTTTTTCAACATTGCTGTCGGCGGCATTATTGGAATTGGGTATACACTGACAGTGTAATGGACAAGCAACTCGATTATTGATCATGTGTAGGAACTTATTATCTCATATCTAGTCAGAAAATCCCCCCAAAACATTTTGCGACCGTTTGTAGAGGCCTTAACCTACACAGGTTTCGGATTATTACCAGATGAACGGTTTAAGTTGAAAAAAGATGCAAATACATACCAAACAATTTATGCTATATCAAAGGCTGTCAAGATATGGTGCAAATAATGGATTAGAACACTTATATACGGTGCATATTTAATGTTAAATGTTTAACAATGTTACTTTTTGGCATTTATTTACAAGCTAGCTGTTATATGATTTGTGCACAAAATAGATTTATTTCTTGTTTTCATACTTATTTGTGGAAGTATATCAAGTGTACTTTATTTCGAAACAAATATGATTTATGAGAATGTTTATTTTATATTAACAAACATTGGTCCTCAAGATATTTTAACTACATATTTTTTGTGGGAAGAACATTAATACTCAACAAGTAAATTATGTTCAATGTGTTGTTCCTCGGTAAAAACTAAAAAACTATAAACGATTTGTTCGATTCAAAATGCATTTTATGTTCATATTAATATTTTATTCAGACCGATAACAGTTAGTTCAACAATTTTAAAGGTATTGAAATATTACCTATGATTATGATTACCTTTTCTATACGCGCTTTTATGAATACCAAACGTATTAAATTGTGAACCTTTAACGTACATGTGTACGTGCTAAAAAGGCCCATTAATCTGTGACATGCACTTAACCTATAAATCCACAAATGGACTTACTTGTGAATTTTACTTGCAGTTGACATATTCAGTATCACGTCTGACGAGACGATAGATGGATAATAAACTAGTACGAGATGTACTGTGGAGTAGAGTACGCGACAATGAAGTTTGACAATATCACTATAGTGTTGGGAGAGTTCGGAAAGTACCAGCGGATACTGTACGTATGCGTGTGTGTCCCAATAATATTTACAGCAATACAGATTCTCGCCTCTGTCTTCACCCTCGCTTTGCCGAAACATAGGTAAAGATTTTATATTGCACTTAATGTCATGTTAAGTATATTGTTTGTGTGAAATTATCGAACATGCGGCTTTAAATTGTGTTTTGGTAACTTCGAAGAATAAACATTTACTGTTCATTTTACAGTGCTTCTCGAGAATGTTTTCCTGTGCCCAATGCAGGATTATGTAAAACGAGCGAAACAGTTATATAAAATATTTGTAGTTGAATTGAATAAAATGGTTTAAGCCTTTGATGAATATTGACCATTCGTAAATTTTAAATCGTGTTTGTCTACATCAATTTTATACTGGCTTAAACAAACTTTAAATCTATTTCTAGATGCACTATCCCTTCATTGGAAAATGATACATACGAAGTTCAGGGCATTTGGCATGAGCTTTTGATCAATAAATATATTCCTCGGAGCACTGACGGGTCACTTGCCTATGCCGCATGCGCAATTTATTTGTCCCATGCAAACACGTCCTACAACGAACAAGGCGTTCCTTTGAACTCTTCGACAGCGGAATGTGACTCCTGGGTATACGAAAAGGCAACTTTCAAAAGCACATTCTTCACAAAGGTATGCACACGTTAAGACTGTTATTATGAATATAATCAAATCAGAATTCCTGTAGTCATGTAAATTGCGAATCTTTACGGACATAATATATACCTTTAGGCAGCGGCCATGAATGCTATTTTTTATATATTTATAATTATATATATATTTGACTTTTAAAGGTACTTTCTGTGATTGAATATGTCATTTTTTAGTATATCTATGTTGTCTCAATGATGAAAAGTGTGTTGAGTTATCTTCTATCTCCTCCATATTGATTAAAAAAAAATTCACCAACTTTAAACATCGGTGTATATCCTCTTCTGCAAAAGTAGATTGTGTTGTTTTTATAGATCAACTTGGTATGCGGCGAGGACTTGGCACGTGCAAATGCCAACATGGCGCTGTTAGTTGGGCACTTGGTTGGTGCGGTCAGCATTGGTCTAGTGTCCGATATGCAAGTAATTTTAACAATGTTACAGTGAACATTGAAGAACTTATAAATATTTTTAATTTATTTGTTAAAGTATATTCATATTAATTGTATAAGACCCATAGCCTCTTTGGTGCTCGTTTTAATGCTTAAAAATCATGTGTTCCTTCGTCGATGTATTCATGTTATTTTAAACATATGCATTTAAAAATGTTCAATAAACCATTAACTTAAGAATGAACCATTTACTTAAGACGAATTCCTATCATTGCAAAGTCTTGATTTGAAATGAGTTTTTTTGTTTTGTTGTTTTACTAAGAAAAAAGCGAAGTATTATTATATTATGATAGTTTCAGTATTCTGTGCATTACAATATAAAAGGTTCACATGCATTTCATTGACACGTATGTTTATATTTAAGAAAGCTGTGTTTTCTTTCGGCATTGAATATTTTTTAATGTACCGTTCCGATCTTTGCAGACAAATGTTTTGTTGCTGAATTCTTCCATACTAATCAGGCGTTTGTGAAGACAAACATGACGACATAACAGAAACACTAATAACCACGCCAAAACTTACAAATGTCATTATCAATTATGGACGCTATTAGTCATTCTGGCTTGTATATGTTTAGTTCTTGTATCATTTGCGTGTTGGTGGGATTGAAGGTCGCCAATATGACAGCGCTACCGAACCGCAAACATACCCGCCAGAACAATACATAGAGTGAACACTGTCATAGTCGTCCTATCGGCGTCGCCCTTTTATCATTTCTGCGGGTATATTTTTCCACACCCGTCAACACACCAGAACGAAGGGGCGAAATCAGCCGCAATAGAACACGGATTTGTTTTGGCATTGTTTTGTCCTGTCTGATAAATGTCGGACCAGGTGAATTTTATGAGCGCCTCACTATCTACTTGTATAAAGCTGCTGATTCTGATGTTTTGTTAATCTACTATGTAGGTTTGGTCGGAAGAAGGCTCTGGTGGTTGCTATAGTGTTTTTCATCGTGGCGGCGTTCGGTACTGCGTTCGCTCGCACATATGAAGTGTTTGTAGGCTTTCGGTTCATGCAGGGTGTCGCTAATCTGGGCATGTACACGACACTGTTTGTTATCGGTGAGTCTGCTAGCCTTGTACATTGTCTATGAATGGGCATGACTGATACATGCAATTCTTACATGATACGCATTAATTTTTACCTGGACAACAAACTACAATATCATGTAATATCTTTGATACGAATTAGGACTTTTTATAGTTTTGCTTATTGACCGATAAACAGTTATTGGCCAATAAAAAACAGAACAATTTACCGATGTCTTAACCCTTCACGTTTGAATGTTTGTTATTGTAATATACTATGTAAGCGTTGTTATTATTTATTGCTAAGTTATGTACGATATGTACAGTATAATTTTTTTTGACGTTTACGCATCGGTGATAAATGGCATGCCCTGTGTTTGCGCTTTAAAATATAGTTCATTCTGTTCATTTTACTATACAAAAACGTTTGCGATTATAGCCAAAATGACTTTTTGTAAAAAAGCGGTTTCATGTAAAAAGTAAAGCGTCAATTGTTATTCGTTATAAGCACTGTAATAGCAAAGTGTCAAAAAAGATAGAACAACCAAAAGCTCTATTAGATAAAAAGTTTAATTCCTAATTTGAATATTAGTTAACCTTATCTAGAAAACATAAAACAACTAAACTATCCTAAGATTAGCCAAACACACATTTTATATCTTAATTCTGTGACATTTTTACAAATGATCCTATTTTCCGACCATCATTATCCCTTAAGATCATGCCTAGAGCCTGTTGATCCCGAGTCAATAAAAGCATAAATAACAGCGTTCCCTTTTACTGCATTCTCAGGTCTGGAGCTTGTCGGTCCCTCGTACAGAGTGGCTGCGGGTATAATCATCAACTTCTTCTGGTGTTTCGGTCTCTACGCTCTATGCCTCATTGCATTCCTTGTGCGATCTTGGTACCCACTGCAACTCGCCCTAGCATGTCCGTCAGTGATACTCATTCTACATATATGGTATATTGATGGAACGTGTTACAATTGTTTTTTTTTGTCATTTGCTGCATGTGTATTAAACTCTGCAATATCGCATCCGCTGTACCATGATATTTATTTTTCACAAACCGTTATATACACGACATATTACGGATTATTAATTAATTTTCTGATCTAAGTAACTCATGACATCGACGTTGATGAAAGTGTTTTTGTTGTTGGTGGCGATGATGTGAGTATGGTGATGATCCCGACGAAAATGGTGATGTATAAATATAGCGGACGTCATTGGATCTTCGAAATGACATGATCGTCTATGATTAAACACCGTTCTTGTTCGTAGGGTTTTACCAGAGTCTCCTCGATGGTTGATGTCGAAAGGACGCTTCCAGGAAGCCAATCGAATTCTACACAAGTGTGCCAAGGTCAACGGCGTCACCTTACCCGATGATCTCCTAAGCAACGACATCGATGACAACACTAATACCTCACAAAGCGTGCTGAAGATGTTCACAGTGCCTCGATTACTTTTAAGGACGCTGATCATTTACTTCAACTGGTAAAGGAATAACGCATACTTATCCTTTTATAAATCTTTTTTTTTAATTCTGTGAAGAACGATCTTTAAAAAAAACAACTTTTTTTTAAATAAAAATCATTTTGTATTAATCAATCTAAGAAGTTTAGTAATTAAACGTGTCTAATTTACGTGCCCTATTATTTATAATTAATGCATATTCCAGTATGTTTTACGAATGAGGCAAAGGTTCCCAGAATCCTCGATTCACAACCGCGTTAGATCCGGATCTCGATATAACAGAACATGTCATTCATATGTATACATATGTATGCATTAACATGGTTTGGCGATCTTACATGTTATTTACTGATATTTTTGTTGACGCATGTAAAAAGTTTTTAATCTTTATATTACATATAAGTATGGCAAATAATATTATCCAATGTAAATATTTTTAAAAGAGTATTAAAAGATTATAAAAACCATGAGTCGAATAAATCCTGGTCAGAAATTGTGCATGGGGTCATTTAAGATTGGTTAGTGGTGTGAATTTTTTTCATTTTCATTTTTAAATAAAAGTTAAACAACAAATCTATTCAAAACTGCACGGTTTACATACATAATTTAGGATAACGACTATAACTGGTTACACATTTTTGCAATAATCTTATGCTGATACTTGTTTAGTGTGCTGCTGTGGAGCGGGGGGCGGGGGGAGGGAGGAGAAATGAGATTTTAAGGTATATTTAAAAAAAACTATTATTCATTTTTAATATAGGTTCATGTAAAAAAACAAAAACACTTCGCACTAATTAATATTCCTGCAATCATATGTTTATTTTAAAACAACAAAAAAAAAACCTTTCATCATGGAAGTAATTGAAAACAGCTACTGACAATATTGTGTTTTTGTTCCACTTTACGTGTTACTTTTAAGTACCAAAATATTTTAAAGGAAAATAAAGATGCTCAAACTTTCCCAATTACTAAGATGTTTGAAGATATGCATAAAGCCTAAATATATTGGAAAGCCAGGAAGAGAAATAACACGTAGTCCAATTTTGTAAACTTCCCCGATAATTCATTAAATTTTGTAAAATTTGACATTTTCCCTCTTTTTTTCTCTGCAGAGTCACAGCGATTTCATTACATGAAAATTTTCCGTTTGACAAAGTGTTTGGCCACCCTGATCATATATGTTGTATTGCTAATGAAATTTAATGTTGGATTGTTCATATGAAAGTAGAAAAATTCCCTCAGCAGTGCATTATTTAATTACGTATAGTATGTGTTTCTGGATGCTTCTAAAGTTGTACATATTTAAAAATTACCAGTTCATATATAATCTTTAACACCCAAACTTACCTTAAAACTTGAGTTTATATCAGATTGCTGGGGCTGCTTGCCAAACCTTTCCTGAAGAGAAACAGCTTTAACAGCTTTTTAACGCGGCGCCCTCTAATTTCTAACATGAAAGTATTTGAACAAACTCCAAACAGTACTTAATACTTTGCCTGTGTAAGCCTCGTTTAGTAGCTTAAGGGAGACCAAACTTGTAACTTTCTTCATTCACTTTAAGAAAATGATTTCACCGGCTGTAAAAAAGGCGTGGCATAACTTCTAAAGTAATTGATAAAATATGTTTCCAAAGATCTTTAAATGAATATCTTTGCAAAATGTTTTATCAGTTCTTAACTTAAATAGTCTTAGTCGAGTGAAAATGAACTCTTTATATAGACACACTTATTTATTTTAAGAATCAATATGTAACAAGAAAGACACGTTATTTATGGGGGAGGATAATGCCAAGTATTGATTCGAATTAATATTGATGAATAAAAAAAATCAAATATTTTGTTTGATGTTCCATTTAGATTGTGGTATGAAGGAATGAAGAAATATTAATGCATGCATATTTGGAACCCACTATCGCTCTTGAATACACACCATGCTTTTTTTTTAAATCAGAGTCTGTAGTTGCTACGGAATATATAATATCAGTGTGTTTGATGGTTGTGGTAGTTGACAACACGGGACATAATTGACAACACATGAATATCTGTTACCACGTGACATATTTGACTCCACTTGACTTCAGGATGGTCGTCAACATCGTATACTACGGTCTGAGCCTCAACGTTGGCAATCTTAGCGGGGACATCTACGTTAACTTCACCATCACCAGCACTATGGAGTTGGGCGCCTACATCATGTGTCTTCTGCTTCTCAACAAGGTGGGCCGGAAGTCGCTGCATGCCGGTACTATGATCCTCGGCGGGGTCTCATGTCTTTGCACGATCTTTTCTACTCTCTATGCTCCGCCTGGTAACTATTTTAGTAACTTTTTCTTTATATGTAAATGTATATGATTGTATATAGCGTCTAGTAATGTAGGGAAAGTGCTAAATATTAATGTTCATCTGTCTGTCTGTGTGTCTGTGTGTCTGTGTGTCTGTGTGCCTGTGTGCCTGTGTGCCTGTATGTCTGTGTGTCTGTGTGTCTGTGTGCCTGTGTGCATGTGTGTCTGTCTGTGTGTCTGTGTGTCTGTGTGTATGTCTATCTGTCTGTCTGTGTGTCTGTGTGTGTCTGTCTGTCCGTCTGTCTTTCCTTACACAATATACGTTTTCCGAACACTAGCCCGAAAATCCTTACGCCTAGCCTACTGAGACTTCATATATACAATTCAAATGTATGATCCTCAGACTAAATTAAATAGGTATACTGATCTTGAAGGTTCCTCAGGTTAAAAGGTATACTGATCACGAAGGTTCCTCAGGTCAAAAGGTATACTGATCATGAAGGTTCCTCAGGTCAATAGGTATACTGATCATGAATGTTCCTCAGGTAAAAAGGTATACTGATCATGAAGGTTCCTCAGGTTAAAAAAGGTATACTGATCATAAAGGTTCCTCAGGTTAAAAGGTATATTAATCATGAAGGATTATCAGACTAAATGGTATACTGATAATCAATATTCTTATGAATACTTGTAAAAGATCAAGCACAGCATCCCATATTTATTAAATATCATACTGAAACCTTATCTGTATCAGATTGATAGAAACCTTATACTACAAGCCGGTCCTCTAGTATTTGCAAGAAACCAATCGCACAACAAACACACACAATGAACACAACTGAGCTCAACGCCTTGAAACAGTCAATACAAAGCAAGCAAATCATTTGAGTTCAAACCAGTTTTAAGAAACTCCCAACTTCATAAAAACATTGAAGTGATAACGTATAAAAATAGCATTATCGCATCAAATTAAAAAGAAATAAAAGAAAATACATTTCAATTCAATGACCATTTAACTACTCAATGGTTATATACAGACAAGAGCACAAGAATTTTCTTAGACACGATGTTATGACACCCAAACGTGTATCAAATCCATCTTGTCTTTATTTAAAAAAAAGGTTAAGAGGCATAGTTTAATACCCAGATCATCGTCGTGATGTGCAATTTGATAAGAAGCCGCAATAAGAGAAAATAGTAGAAAGTTTAATTAGATTTGCACGTTGTGCATCGTTTTTGTTGTGCAAAAATAACAACATGCAATATATTAATAAAGATAATCACAGGTTCTGTATATATATTTCTTCTAACACGTAATACATGCGTTAAGAAACCTTAGTTGGATTCCTTCGATTTCCGTTGACTTTGTATATCCCCAAATTTCACAAGAATATTTAAGAATATGTGACACAAAAGGATAAAATACATATGAGTTTAGGCTTAAAGTGCATGCATTGATAAAACAATACATTTAAAGCTTTTAAAGATTTACCTTGAAGATTTTCAATATTTATATTGAAGTTTCTAGTGTAACTTAAACACGCAATAAGAACGTGGCTTTTGAAAGTAAAAGATTCCGTAGAAAGCTCTCTTCCACGCTTTCAAAACACCATACTTTTAGTTTAAAATAATTGATATTTGGTTCACGACACTGAATTTTTCTTTCAACCGATGTTTGCTAGGATTTGTATGAAGTTTAGGAAAACAGTCAATGGAAGATTATTTTATCTTATTACAATATATTGTATAAACTACACTTATTATTTTGTTCGAAATTATTTGAATAACGTCTACTTTTTCTTCGGAAAATGCTCTAGTTTCCATAAGTTCTCTTGAAATAGTTTGGACATGATCGGCATACTATAGTTATGTTGTTTGCTTTCTTATCGACAGAAACTAGAATTGTAATAAACGCTTCTCAATTCAATACATAGAAATCCATTATTTATTCTGAAAATTTAGCTAACACATTTCAGAGCATTAGATCAGTTGGTTAACGTGTATGCTGGATGCATTTGAAAGATCTTTGCTGGTCAGAGTGAATATTTAATGAGAAGTCAACAATCTATTTTAGAGCAAGAATGGATCACCGTGGTGCTTGCAAACGTAGGCAAGTTCGGTATCTCGGCTGCATTCGCGATCATCTACGTCTGGTCGTCGGAACTGTTCCCGACCCTGGTTCGCCACTCGGGAATAGGCTCGAGCTCCATGGTCGGCATTGTGGGGACCATCCTGTCCCCTTATACAATGGAACTGGTTGGTTGATTCTTCTGTAGAAAAATGAACTTTTATCAAAAAGTTTGTTTCATTAACTTGATAATAAATTAAACGGATAATTCATGAGGGCAATTCATTTGACAATACTATGTGGTGCGTGCGTACGCGATTGAGATCGATGTACGTGGCTACGCTCATTGAATGAGACTGATTTTTACTTTTTTGCAAAAAATATTGTGATCAGTTTAGAATGTGTTTTTGTTTTTGTTTTTAAGAAACGAAAGTCTCTAGAGCTATTCGTCATTATTTGTCGGAAAGTTATCATGAATATCAGTTTACGAGGATAAAAAATAAATCACTATTAATATAAATAACACAAATTATATACAATTGTTCCAAGTAAAAATGAATAATAGTGTAAATGATGGTTATTCGTGAAGGATAATAATTTTAGGGCAATCTTATTCCTGGAAACTTCGGGAAGGCGCTTCCGCTTATCATATTTGGTGGTCTCTCCGTAGCAGCCGGCATGCTGTCTTTGCTACTTCCAGAAACAAAAGGGACTGTTCTTCCGGAATCAGTGAGGGACGCAGAGAAATTTGGTAGACAAAGTCGCCTCAAGAGAGCGCTTACTTCATAAAAACAATATATGCTATTGTCATTTTCAATAACATTATGATATATAACATGTATATCAACATATGGTTTAACATTTTTATCGAGGCCGATATACAAATGTATAAATGTGTCACTCCATATTATTGTATGTTTTAAATTTGTATTTAGTTTTTTTTTATATTTCTATTGTACAACGCCTTTGAATATGTTTTATATGTAGAAATAGGCGTTCAATCAAATGCTCGAGTTTCAAGTTTCAAGTTTACACATGTACATCGCGGATTTTGTAGGAGGCGCGAGTATACATAATCATTTAAAGATATTAGCCCCCTAACGGTGTTTCGCCTTTGGAGATAATATATAAACTCTTCGTCGTTCCAACTGTTCGTCTATCCGTATGCAACACGGGATCCTGTGAATGCTCCACAAATTCTTAATATATTTAAGATATCACTTGGATTACTTACAAAACTGTATTATGGGCACGATGCCTGACCTTTTATTATCTACCAAAGGTTAATGGTCAGGTCACTGTTAATAAAAATAGAAAACAACGCCCCTTGGTGCAAGAAGGTACCATGTGACATTGAAATAAGAAGGCACATGGTACCTTTTGGCATTAATGGGGCGATAACTTATTAGTTATAAAACCCAAAAAGCACACGCGATATTATCAATAAACTATATATACTCACTAATTATACGTATAACCTTTCTTTGTCAATCCTTATTTTCGCCCGTCCGTCTATAAATCCGTCTTCAAGAAGATTAGAATAGTAGAAAAAATTATGTCCAATTTAGGTCAACGCCAAGGGCAAAGTGATATGTGTGGATAGGGAATAGTTATAATTCATATTTAAGAGATTATAAGTATGAAATAATTGTAGAAAAGGGTGTAAGTGCTGCACAAAACGGAAAATCGACTTAACCAGGTAAAAAACCTTTCAAGTTATTATATGCCCAAATAAGTTCAAGTATATATGTTATGGTTGAATGGACAATAATTAAAAGAAAAACAAGATGTGTTTGTGAAACACTATATCCCCCCCCCATATATTTGACCTTTGACCTCGAAGGATGACCTTGACCTTTCACTACTCAAAATGTGCAGCTCTATGAGATACACATGCATGCCAAATATCAAGTTGCTATCTTCAATATTGCAAAAGTGTTTATTAAATGAGCGATTTTGACCCATATATTTGACCTTTGACCTTAAAGGATGACCTTGACCTTTCACCACTCAAAATGTGCAGCTCCGTGAGATATACATGCATGCCAAATATGAAGTTCCTATCTTCAATATTGCAAAAGCTATGGCAAATGTTAAAGTTTGACGCAAACCAACAAACAAACAAACCAACAGAAAGAGAAAAAAACAATATGTCTCCCATAACTTGCAAGACGTGTTGGTGTCGAACGAAGCGGTACCATCAACTTAACCTTTCGCTGACAACAGGGCAATCATTAAATTATATCAAGTCCTTATCCTACAGGCTTTAGTTATGAACATGCATACACAGTTATGTTTACCTTGAGACTAGACCAAAAGCATGTACCAGAAACTGCGTGTGGATGTGTTGTTTGAATAAATGTTCAATTGTGTTGATTAATTTGGTTTTATTGCTTATATTCATTTTTTTGTTTTAATTTACAAAAGGTTGGTTGTTTATACAAATATGGTTTAATGAGCTTTTACTGTTTGGACTCAAACAACGATTATTAAGTAATTACACAGTATAGATCAAGCTTTTCCTCAGCCGCAGATAATGTAATAGTTACTTGTGAGTTTAATGTCAACAATTAAGACAATCCAGTTTAAAAGAAAATGTCAACTCCAATTGCTTTATGTAACCCTTTCAATCTTATAGTTACATCCAACAATGTCACAGAATCGTCATCAACATTACTCGACTTGATTTTCTCAAAAGATCAAGGCAAGCTTTGTAGCTCATCAGATCAGTTTTAATATTGAAATAGTGTCACTTTCAAGTCGTGTACGTCTTCAGATTCTCAAAGCCTAAATATCTGTCTTTCAAGAGACACATATAGCTTTAGGATCAATGAAATTTAAACTTTAAAAATACTTCAAAAAACTAACTGGGATGTTATTCTAGACACGGGTGATCTTAATAAAATTAATAGAATGACAATATAAAACATACAATAAAATCAACCGGGAAGCAAAGATTCCAAACAAAAATGATACAATACCCCAGAAACTGAAATGTTATCTAGATTTCCCATTATTTAATTTAATTCTGAAAGCAAATTGCTCTTCTGCAAATCTTAGTAGAATACAGTCATCAAGTTAATTTAATCATTTTTTTTCACTTATTCATTTGTCACTATTGATCTTTCTTTAATAAAAGTTTTAGAGGATTTTTTCATGAATTAAAGAAATCTTTGTGCAACATTATATAAAACGTAGAAATTGTGATATAAAAAATGGCTGTAAAAGTCAATTTCTCATATTACTTAAGTCTGAGACGATATGGGGATTTATTGGAATTTCTCCATAAGATCCATACTAGTAAGTTATTATTATTATATATTCAAATTCAGTAGTGGTTTCATATTACAATTACAAGAAATTAAATAAATAAAACTATATGAATGTTATTTTATTGTTTCAATACTTTTTGTGGTGTGAAATTAAAATGAAACGTTGTAAATAAAGTGGCAATTAGAAGAATGTGCATGTAGATAAACCATTTTTATGCAGTTTACAATAAACAATAAGTTTTCATTTTTATATAAGGTATTGGTAAATAGGCAGCAAAGAAAATATTACACAATCATCAATTATTAGATCGTCTAATAACCAAAAAAAGTCGCGGTGGCATATTGGATATGGTTCCCACCTAGCTAACAGAAGCATCCAGGTTTGATCTCCTAGGGACCAAATTTTGGTTGTATCCAGAACATAGACTCGAGTGTCTTAACAATTCTTAAACTTTCGATGCAATCTAGGTAAAATAAATTATACACGCATGAATATTGCATTGTTCCACAGAAAGGATGCTGACGATAATTCAAACCCAAAGCAACTGATCCTCTGGTTCGCTGAGATTCTACTTAAGTATTTATGTACTCATAAAAGCTCAAAACATTAAAGCACCAATGATTATTCCACGTCCGGTTCATTGACTCTAAACAAAGTTTAAAATAACACTTTTCCATTGTCAAACGATACCACATATTATTAAATGTTCTATGTTTTGGTAATTAATATCTTACAAACACATTTCTCTAACATTCCTCTGACATTTTTTAAAATGTTAATGCCTATAGACCATACAAATTCGTCAAGCATATCCGGAATATGCAAAAGCTTACACGTTAACTTTACACCACGCAACATGACCACCACACCTCTATTTCCATCGGTGGAAAACCCATATCCAACTTGAGATTCGCTGATGACATTGACATCATGGGTTGCACCAGCAGTGAGCTTCAAAATCTCACCAACAGACTCAATGAAAGAGCAGGAGCATACGGGATGGATGTCAGCACGGAGAAGTCGACAATCATGGTGAAAAGCACGACCAACACAAGTGCAGATATCACCATGAACGGCGAGAAGCTAAAAGAAATGAACAGCTTTAAGTACTTGGGCGCAACCCTGACCAAGGATGATACCGCTGTGGGCCAAATAAGAATTGCCATGGCGAACGCAGCGATGGCCAGATTGAGCAGGTTGTTGACAAGCAGTCTCATCAGCTGCGCAACCAAGTACACGCTCTACCAGTCCCTCGTAGTCTCCATCCTACTCTACGTCGGTGAGACCTGGAGCCTTCACGCGGACACGGAACGCAGGATGCAGGCATTTGAACACAAATGTCTCCGAAGACTGCTCCTCATCTCCTACACGGAGCAAAAGACCAACGAGTACGTCCGGAACATGACTGAAACACTTGACGGTTTACAATAGCCCCTTCTGGTGACAATCAAACGACAACTTTTGTCCAGGGCACGCTAGATAGAGATCGACGTCGAGGCCGTCAGAAGGAAAACTGGATGGATGAATTACTCTCAGCAGCACACAACAGACCTGACTGGAGGAGGATTTCTGTATTCCTACCATGCATAAAGTTAGTATCGGAGCTCTTGTTTTATAAAATACCAAACAATATGTATACGTTTATGTTTTCGGATCGCATATCCACGTGCTCAGTGCCTATTGTCTTAGTCAAAACATAGTAGAACATAACTGTATTTGTCTGCATTTATATCCAAAAAATAGTTGTTATAGCATGTGAGCAATTATTTGCATTTTTGCAGCCATCAGACTTGCTTTGTTTAAATGGCACGAATCAGAACAGGCTACCATCAGTCATCGGTTTGCGCAACACATAAAACATGACGACGGTCACATTTCCTTTATCATCAATAAATACACGATATAATGCGATCAATTGATGTGATTATGACCTATATATCAAGAAATGAACACGAATTAAAACTAGGTAACACTTAAGTTACATGAATACGAGGTCATTCTTAATATTACTACTCTGGCCTGCATATAAGGAAGTCAACCATATGTTTCTTTATGAGGGTGAGAACAAGAGATACGTATACTATCGTGCTACATGATCTAGATTTTCTAGCGACACGGTACACAGTCTATATTCTAACCGGCAGGTCCCGTGTTCGATCCTCATTGTTGCCGTGGATTTTGTGTAAATCGTTAACGTTTCGATGAATGATATATCTGGATGAAGTTTTAAAGCCTCAGCTAAACATAGTATGACTACTGCATATTTAATTATTAACTACCTTTATAAATGTGGCCGATAATGCATTGGTATCGCTTATTAACTGTGCAGTAGTGGTTATGTTATCTTTTTTCATTTATTTGCGACTATATTTACGTGGAACACTGATACCTTAAACTGAGGTTTATATCCATTTACAAAAAAGCACTAAAAATTAGTTCAACTGTTTATTTCACAGTGAAAATCAAACCAATGCAAACATTCAGATTGACAAAATAACATCACTATCGACGTCCAGAATGACAGGACATAGTATGTGACTCCCCAAATATTAATCAATAATTCAGAAATGCGTTCACAATTCAAGACACATAAAAAAAAATATATGCTCACATGAACAACAAAAAACTGTAAAATATTTTAATAGCTTAAGTACAAACATACATATTAAATTAACATCAACACAAATGTCTACAAAGCATGACAATCATCCTATCAAACAGTCAAGGCGAGTGTAGATTTAGATCACATAACACTGTGCAGTGGCAAATTAACGATAACAGTAAAAGCATGCATAATCATTGAGTGACGATTATAAAGATATTGATAGATTCTCATCTACAAAAATTACAGATAAGATTTCAATAATTTCACACAATATAATAAAATGACAAAATCTTAAGTTTTTAAATGGATCACGACAAACTCAGCATCGCTGCAATAAAGAATTCACACACACATTATCATAACCCAGTGGCACCACATGAGATAATTGCCATTATCAGCACGTGGAGCATTTTTCTTGCTGTAATCATTCGTTGCGGCAATTGAAAACCAATATAATTTGTGAGTAAAAATATTTAATGACATTATCAAGAATACGCAAATCTGCTAACAAGTCATTTTAACATAGCGTAAAACTTTATTTGAAATTCCAATCCCATACCATGATAGAAAGTGATTTTCCGCCTGACACAGGGCGTGACTATTTTGGACTAATCATTACATAATCTTTATTAAATTATTCCAAAAACATAACTATGCACAAGATTTAAGATCGGCTTAACATTTTGTTACATTAAAAGACACTGAAATGTTAAACGTATTTACTAAAAGTTTGTAACTTGATCTGCATAGAGTATGATTGGTGTGTAATACTTATAGCAGCATGCACGGTAGCGTAATGGTTATGTACAAAACTAATTTTATGATAGGTATTGTTTACACGATTTACAGTAAAATGTTCCACAATTCTCTTCGCTTTTACTAAATTAGATTATGACCCGATTGTCTTAATTCAGTTCACGAGCAAAAAACATATGCTTACCATTCAATTTTTTTTATTAAAGTAAGTTAAACATGTTGAACATGTTTATAGAACTTTGAAATAATTGTACATGATAATTATTTTTTGCAACTCATTTTTTCCAGATAAAAAAAATACATATACACTATGCAAAATAACACATTTAAGTCATGCATCAGCGTAAAAGATATAAAAGACATAAATGTTAGTAAAGTGTCTCTAACTTTATTATACAGATGTAAGGAAGGTTTTAACATTTAACACAGACGTTGAACCTTATTCATCTGGATGTGCTACATAAATGTTTTTTTAATTGAAATATTCTACAAAAGCATCTTCATGTAATTTTTCATAAATACAATTTACTTTAAAGGGTGTAAATATCATTTTTCTTAATGTAAATGACTTACAAGCAAGACTATGTCTTTGTTTGAGATAACATAACATAACAGCACAAGAATAGAGATCCTTAATCAACAAATATTAAAAGTTTAAATACGAAGTCTAAAATGACATGAAGGCGTCATTTAAAGAACATATTAGTTTACATCATTGAATCAGATAAATATTTAAAGTATAGCACAATTGCCCGTAATTTTGTGTTGGAAAAAACATTATTTAAATATAAAAAAGACATTTTCCAGTGTGCATAGACAAAAAGGTAATTATATATTGTAATTACAGACGAAAGAGGTATAAAAAACAATTAAAGCTGCATATATGTGTATTTAAAGACACATTGGTACATTATTGTAATGATGGTACGATAAAATAGCATTGGTTACATGTTTGTAACAAAAATGCAATATTCATTCAATTTAAATTTTAAGTTTGTGAGACTAAAGCATTTAACAATTCACTGTCAAAGGATTCTAAATTAATTTTTGATTTTTTTGTGTAGTTATCATATTCAACTTTGTTCATTTCTTGGCTCCTGTTATGCTTTGAATGCATTTATTCATTTTAAACTTGTACAGCTTAATTAATAACATATAATCGTTTATGTCTCTAGCAGCATTGTTGAAAATCCAAGTAGAAAAATAGTCATATTAATGAAAGGAAAAGATTGTCCTGGTAACATTTTGTCCATAATTGCTTAAGATACCTGACATTCCCAGAATAAATGTTCAACAGTTTCCTCACTTTGTTTGGAAAATGATCATAATTGATCATCAGTAATTTTCATTCGATTCAACAGACTATTTGCTCTAAGTAACCTGTGAATGAATCTGTATTGGAACCACTATACCTTTACATCATTGGTTATTAAAACGGGAAGCTCAAATATGTAAGTCATACTTCTTTTTTCATTAATAATGGCATCGAGGCTTGTACACAATTGAATTTTAACTGATGGTTGTTCATTATTTTTATTTAGAATGCTTTTATTCTGTTTGCACCAAATACTTTTTAAAGTAAAAGTTGTAATCATCGTAATTATCGGGTTTGATTAGTTGTTGCATATGACAAGATTTACACTATTTTTTATTGTATCAATTGCTCTTGCCACCGCAGTAAAAATAATTAAATGTATATTCAAATTGTACATTCTATTTAATTCGTCAACAAAATTATATTTAATTCATCAACAAAAATAAAGGTTCCATTTTTAATATATCACCTATACAATGAATTCCAGCAACGAACACTGACTTAAAGAGAACACGTTTATTTCCTACCCATATATTTGGATTATACGATATTTTTTATGCGTTTAATTCTAACCAAAATAAAGTGAGAAACATTATTAACACATCTACCCGAAAAGGGTTTGAAATTCTGTTTGATATATTTAAGGCCAAAAAATAACTGTAATGAAAGAGTTTATAAGAATCTAAACACAGTTGTTGTTTTTATATCTATCCGATTATTCATAAAGGATTGAATGTTTTGTAACAAGGTCAGTTTCATTGCTTGAATAAATTCATCAAAGTTGATCAAGTTAAATTCCCCTTCACTATATTAATCAAAATTGATCATGTTTAATCCCTCTTCACTATATACTATTGTTGTAAACTATTTAACTATGCCCGATCTAGATAAAACTCGGAATAGAAGACTTTAATGAATTTATAATTGTATTGGGTGGGTTAGGCAATGATATGGACAAGTGATTGAATAATAACACAATGAGTGTTTTCACAATTACAATATTTCCAATTGGTGTTAAAATTCTTCTTTTACAATTTTCAGACAATTTTCCATTTTTGATTTTTTTCATTGCAATTTATCTTTATTACTTTTGACAGGTTATAGCTGGGTTGCATCAGAATAATTTCCATTTTGTTTGTATGGTATAAGAACTGTGTTTTGCTTGCCAATCCATACAAAATTTGTTATCAAAACTTACATAAGACCTGACATGTTTACGATTTTCAAGATAACAGTAAGTGTTTCATTTAAGGCTTGTTCAGAACCCTCCAATAAAATATTAGTATCATTCCAATCTTGGGCGATTTATGTTCGATTCAATTAATGATTATACCTTGTATTTTCTTGTTATCTCTTAATAAGAGTGACAAAACTTCAGCGCAGAGGATAAAATATAAAATGAGATGGGATCTCCTTGTCGATAGCCCCTTTCAATAGGGAAAGAGTATCTATCTATATCTATCTATATATACTGCTAGTCGCCAACAATTAGCATTACAAGCAGGCGCGTGTAAGTGCTAGGAAATTAAAGGAAGAAGTGTATAGGAGATAAAAAGTAATACATATTTGTGAGACATAGAAACAAAGGTTATAGTGTTAGTTAAAAGAAGAAATATTCAGATAAAAGGTTAAAAACAGCCAACCTGCTTAGAAACTGTGGTCTAGTTTGGTCACACCCTGCCTAAACTGGTCCAGGGTAGGTGCCTGTACAATATTGGCTAGTAGAGAGTTCCATAGGACGATAGTGGCTGGATAGAAGGAAAATTTATAGTAGTTGCTTGGAGTGGGGATTTGTCTGAATGAAAGAAGGTGCAGATGTCTAGTGAGCCGGGTTGGAGGAGTGACGTAGGGAGGCATTGGTACAGCAACCAGTCCATGGACAATTTTGTAGAACATCAGTAGCCGGGAGTCATACCACCTTCTGTTCTCAAGTGAACGCCACCCTAATTTGTCTAGCATGTGTGTGACACTGTTGTGATATGAGTGGTCATTTGTAACCCATCGAGCGGCCCTGCGTTGGACCATCTCGATCTTATTGATGTTGTGTTGTGTGTGTGGTCTTCACACTGAGCTACTATACTCAAGTTGTGGGCGGACAAGGGTTTTGAAGGCAAATTCTCTAATGCGTGGGTGTTTTATGGGAAGGTTGCGTTTGATGAAGTAAAGTGTTTGACTGGCTGTTGCGGTAACCTGGTTTATGTGTTTATTCCAGCTGAGGTCAGATGTGATGCCAACACCCAAGTATTTAGCATCACTAACTGTTTCAAGGGTATGACCATGGAGTGTGTAAGTGGATTTGTAGGGGTGTTTTGACCTGGTGATGTTCATAACCGTACACTTGGAAGGATTAAATTCCATATCCAGAGAGTGTTCCCATTTTTGTAGCAGATCTAGATCTTCTTGAAAGGTGATTTGTTCAGTGGGATTGTTGACTGTGGTATAGACAGCAGTGTCATCAGCAAATAACCGGATCTGTGACACTATGTTTTCTGGCAGGTCGTTTATGTACAGCAAGAAGAGGAGAGGGCCGAGAACAGAGCCCTGAGGGACACCTGATGTGACTGGAACCTCGTCTGAATTGTCACCATTTACCAAGACAGTCTGAAGTCGACCTATAAGGAAAGATTTGACCAATTGTAATGTGCTATCTTGGATGCCGTGTTGGTGCAGTTTGTAGAGTAACTTCATGTGATTGACCTTGTCGAACGCTTCCGAGAAATACAGGAGTATTAAATCTGTTTGTTGGCCATGAATAAGGTTCCTGGATAAGTCCTCTACAAGTCCTATGAGCTGTGTCTCGCATGACAGTTTTGACCCAAAGCCATGCTGAAGATGGAAAAAGAATGTTGTTGACCTGAAAGTGTTTGGTGATGTTTTAGGCGACGATGTGTTCCATGACTTTACAAAGAACACATATCAGTAAAATCGGCCTATAGTTAGCGCGGTTACTTTTGTCGCCTTTTTTAAAAAGTGGAGTGACGTTCGCCTTGATCCAGTCGGAGGGGATAGTGCCTGTGTCTAGAGATTTTTGAAAGATTCTGGTGACCAAGGGGGCAATCTGTACACTTAGATTTTTAAGACAAAAGGCTTGATATTGTCAGGGCCGCAAGCTTTGCTAGTCTGCAAGTTGAACAAAAGCCAGGTTAATATTTGCGAGTTGTTCAGGCATTTAACGCAAGCATTGAAGACGTTTTATGTTATCCCGAGGGATTCGTATAGGTAAACAATAGAAACAATACTCAAAGAGATTTTTGTAAATTGTTCAAAACAAAAACACAAGATAATCGATATACCGATAACATTATTCCGAATGACGTAATGCTTAATGATTTATTTATTTATTTAAACACTATAATGTTGTTTAATACGCATGCACATACCAAGTACACGAGTAAAACAAATGAGTATTATAAAACGATTAACGATTTAGACATAAATAATAAATTCAACAATTTAGAAAATTTAACGCATACTTTTGCGCAAGAAAACTCTCCAAGTCCGGGATGATGTAATCGCCGAAATCTGTATGCTTTGAAGTTATATCGCATGTTTATCAAAGATTTTGCAATACAATCTTCAACGATGGTATATTTGCAGCAGAATGTGCAGAGGTAATTATTGTCCCAATGTTGTAAGCGGGAACACAAGGACACGGCTAATAATCCCGCGTGCCACCTCTTTTTCAGATGCATAAATAAATGAACGAATGCTACCTCCGATTTGGCGCTAAGGACTGGAAGATTTTAAAACACACGGGGAATTCTGCATGGTAAGTAGGTTGCATATGGGTCTTTGTCAACATATTTCACATATCTTTCAAAATCGGGCAATGTAGTGCGATTCAGCGAAGATACATTCATTCACAAATCCCGACCCAATGAAAACGTGAGGACCTTTATAAGTTGTGCCATGGTGGAGTTTTGATCAAGCCAATCAATGTATTTTGCGTGTATGACTAGCAAATGTCCATCCAATTAAATTGCTAACGACATTAAACCATTACTTTTAACATATACACGTTGCTGCATTCACACAAACATTGGCTTTTTGCCGATCTAATAGAAATTCTATATACTTCCAAAAGAGATGGAGCAAATGTTAAGAAGATATAAACATCATTGGGAAAAATGTTCTTACTAAGTTACATAAAGAATGGGCAATGAATGTTGTCCATAGATTGTTCACAAGCTTTTTCTTAATTTGAAATAATGACCAAGTTTGTTTCCCTACATGAACCAGTTACGAAATTGGCCGATATTTCATGTATTAAATTGTTTTTAAGAAGTTTCATGAAGATTTGTCAATATAAATATGGCCGCAAGTATTCACAATATTTTTCTCTAATTTGAACTATTGATCTAGTCTTTTACCACAAGTACCCAGTTTCAATCAAAATCAATAAATTATTAAGAAATAAATATAACCAAGTTTCCAGACGATTGGGCAATAAGTGTGTCCTCAGGGTGTTCAGAAGGTTTGCTTTTATTTGACCAATTGACCTTGTTTTTGACCCAAAATGACCAAGATTCTAACTCGCTCAAGACTTCATGTATACAAATTTTATGTTTTAGTTTTCAGACAATTGGGCAATAAATGTAGCCTCTGGATTTTTTCACCATATTCATATAAGCAATAAGCGCGCCCCTAAACAGCAATATTTTGTAACGGACCAAAACCTTTGTTGAACTCGGTCGGGATAGCATTATAAAAAAAAAATGTGACTTCTAGAGTGTTCAAAAGCTTTCATTTACTTTGACCTTTTGTCCTAGATTTTGCCCACACTTGTGAGAGTTTTGAAACTGATTGAAATAACATGGAGGCAAATGCTCTTATCAAGTTTCATTGATGATTGGAAAACATATTGCCTCTAGAGTGTCCATAATGTAAATGTTGATGAGGCACGGCGGACAAAAGGTGATTATAATATCTCAACGTGAAATAAAAACTACAAACGTAAGATGTAACAAAAATACAATGCACTTGTTCTTCATGGCTAGATGAAAGATGAATATTTGCTAACCTTGTATTTGAAATCCATCATGCAATTTAAAGTAACTTCCCATGTAGACACTGTGCTAGTTTGATGGTAACAAACTATCATTCCAGAACCAGTTGTTGCACTTATATTTGCAGTTCAAATACTATCATACGATTCAATATTTTTATATAACAATTACAGCTAAGGTAAAATATTAATAATTGATGCAATTTAAATTGAGAAAGACATATTGAGTTCTAAGTCATTTTAGATAATCTGTCATCACTAGCTTTCCTTTGTTTGAAAAGTATGCATTCATTTAAAGTCAGTGAACTGTTTTCTCAACCACGGGCAATTTGTGTGATGCATACCTAAGCCGGAATATGGATTCAAACCAACAGCAAAAGTGACAAGACTGTCACATACATGTTAATAGCAGTAAAATGTTATGAGAAATAGAAAAATAATACGTTTTCAAGTATGTCTACTACATTTTGTTCAAGCCTTTCGGGGAAAGGTAGTACATAATGTAAACAAGTTAACTACAAATTATATATATATCTAATATATCAAATAAAAAGGTAAATCACAGACATTACGCAATTATCGATAAAATATAAATTTACTGGAACAGATATATCATTTATATGCTGATATTATCTAATATAAAGCTGTCTAAATCTGAGACGTTAAATAATAATAAGTAAACAACACAATATAATCGTTTTAAATTACGTATTTTGAGATCATCAATATTCTTCCTATTAAGGCGTGATTGAGAAAAGCAAGCATTACCTGAGCAATACATATCACATAAAAACTGTGTATTTTAATTACTCTGTTAGTGTATATGATAGTCAGAACTGTCACTTAACTCAAACAAAAGCTGTATTAACCACTAACATATTAACGTATACCACTTTTAGTATGAAAATAGGAATCGTTTAATGTAACTCTTAATTACATACAAAGGTATGCGGATTGCTGACATGTTATTTAGTACTGTGTTGATATTCTTTTTCAATTTTACATACCATGTCCTATAACACTTAGACTGTCACTACTGTTGTTATTTTGTAAATAAAATGGTCCACATATGTGTACGGAATCTGGTAACATCTACCATCTTGAATGGCTTGCGTCGTACCTATACGAGTATTCCAAAACGACGAATGTGCATCATTTTGTGGCAGGAAGTCTCTTTTTGTATACAGTAACCTTAAGGGTCTGATATAAGTGATAACAACAAAACAAAAAGGAGTATTATTTGTAACCCCTACACGTTCACTCCATCCGATTGGTTTGAAGGTTTATTACATATAAATATCTGTTCTTTCCGATTAAAATCGTTCAATGCTACATACTTAAGTAAAATGTATTTATGGTCTGTTTTCCGACCCACCTTTACAGCAGATGCGCCCGCATGATGAGGTAACTCTTACAGCTTTAAACACCATATTAACGAACACGACAAATTCGACCATAATTTGTGCGAATATTACAGTGAAAGGGAAGTGGTTCATTGAAGGTTTTCAATAGTTTATAATGTTATTACATTTTCAATAACTTCAATAAAACAATCGATACGTCTTTTCTTCACATTGGTGAAATCATGGCAATATCGTTTGTACCATGCTAGCTCGTACCAAGTTTGTATATAATTATTTAGGAGCAAGATAATTTACTGATTGCTTTTACATTTAAATATAATCAATATTCATTTTGGATTTATATTTAAAACATTGTAATATGTAATATGACACCAGTGGTATTTATCGGCACAAAAGATGTCGCACTCAAAGGTTGCTTTGTTTCTTCTGTCAACTTCTCCACTTAGTCTTATTTTTAAGACGTGCACAGAATTAAGAGATACTTTTTATATGGACTAAATTCTTTGGAACGTCTTATCGGCCAAGGACCAATTACGTGGTGGAAACCAGAAAGTTTAAATGTTCATCAATTTGCGTAAAATTGCAAAATAACATTACCAACTCATAAGTTTTAGTTGAGAAGTCCATTTTTACCTCAAATATCGTCGAATTGAAGTTAAAAGGCATAAGTTGTTTCAGTTAAACTTCTGCTAAAATCGCAATACAATCACTGACATCTCACCATGTTATGAAACATTTAAATATCAACCAATCAGAAGAAGGCATTACGGTGTAATAGGCTGCGTTATCGATTAAAATCTACCTGTGGTACACAGCGGACGAATGCAAATACCATATAAAAAGTAGCTTAATATTTGAGAGCGTTAACAAGTTGGACTACTTCTCCAGTAAACAGGAAGTTGTAATACCATAAGTCATTATGTGAGACATACACCTGCATCTAATGAACATTGTTTACCTTAAGATTGTTAGCAATTTGTTATTGTATCAGTCACATGAATTGGAAGTTAAATAATCTTACTTAAATACTATAAGGGCGCAGCAATCATTTATTACGCACCGGAATCCGATGTCACCCATTCGGTTGTTCATGAAAGACTAGTTTTCAGTATGGATGCCAAGCTTGCTATTTTGCTTTCGTTGTTCGCGTGTGTGCTCAACAGCATCGGCCAGGCGATCCCTTACTGGCTTGTTGCCTCAATATCTGAAGCCGGACTGTCCGCCAGCGTCAATATGGGTCTATGGTCAGTGTGCGTCCATTCGGACATTCCGGGTGCGAATATTGACAAGTGTCTCGCCCAGTGGGATAACCGCGACCATTCTGTCCGTGAGTATCTTGATATTAAATTTAATTGACCATTAAGGCATATGCACACATTGTGCGTCCATTTGAGAGATGTCAAATTTTATTAATATTACTACCCGACAGCACACGGACGTATCCGTGAGTATATTTGTAGTTGTGTTTTTGTTCTGTTAGTTTGTAAATCGAGTGAACCGGCAAACTAATACTTATCGAAACCAAAAGATTTACCCTTTTTCGGGAGAACAAGCAGTTGTTGTATACGAAGATTTAGAACGCTGCCAGAGTGAGGATAGGGACTGTGTTACCTCCACACCCACCGATTACAAGGCGGTCACATGTGACCATAGTCGTGACGCGAAGGCGACGCTTGTTCCGTTGAAATTAAATGTGCTACACTTTGTGCATAGCATAAATTTGAACTTATTTATGTATTGTACTACTCAGACAACATATGAGTACGCGCTGCTTTGTGTTTCGTTAATAAATGAGCATACAGTCAATCTTGTGCTTGAGACCACTTGAATTAAACGACTTTTGTCTTATGCGACCACTTTGAATACCCCCGAGCGTTTTTACTATATTTTCATATTGTATTTAGCGACTTTTGTCTTACGCGACCAGCGACCGCTGATTTTAGTGTATGTTGATGTCCAAATCGTCAATTAAGCGACCACTTTGAGATAAAAGTGGTAAATCTGTTGACCGTTCAGGGACAAATCAGTGTTAATTGTTTATCTAAGATATACAATTACACCTTTGTTTTGTTTTCACACCAGCCATTTTCCTTTGTCTCGATGACTGGTTCTGACCGGGTGGCAATCGTTTCCCTCCAAAGACGTTTCCAGATTTTTCTCCCCTAGATGTTTCACTCCTATTTTGGGAGTGAACTGTCTACATAATAATGATAATATGAAAATGTATATTAGCACTAGTTATTTGTAATAATGGGATATGTGAAAAAAAACTATTGACTAGTATCAAAAGTGAGTGCACTTTATGTGTGTTAATAATTATTGATTTACAAAAATTGATGTAAGTTGAGTCCTGAGTGATTAAAATATTAAAGCACTAAGCTTTGAAGTTCTTTGATGGTTGTTTTTAGGAAAGCCTCTAACAAATTTTACCAATTAAATAGATCTAATTACAATTGTTTTTATAAGTGCCTGATATAAATTTTTCTTTAAATAATTGAGATCATTGAAAAATTGAGTAAAAGCACAGCTTTGATGTTCTTTGGTGGTCATTTTAAGTGGAATAGTATGTTACAAATTAAACAATTATAGCAATTTAATTTAATTAACTATTGTATTAATAAATTGGGTAAAAGCACACCTTTGATGTTTTTTGATGATCAGTTTAATTGTAATAGTATGTTACAAATTACAATTATAATTATTGTTTCAATGAATTCATTTTGCTGAAAACAAAGTGCTAAAGTAAAAGTTCTGTTAAAATCGGTGAGACTTTCGGTATACTTAATTATATTTTAAAGCAAAGTATAAAATTGTCATGAAGTAGTTTTTAAATTATATTGTCTGTCTGAATTGTTATGAAGTATCGGTCCAATAATTCTTATCTTTATTGGTCTATGATATAATTGTAAAACAAATATAACTTTACATAGTAATTGAAAGTATATCAGTTGCAAATGACTTTGCAGTTTTAAATTCCAATTTAAAAAGAAACATAAGCAAACAAAAGGCAGTCATAAGTGAACAAACATATTGTTATTTAATATGGTCTTCACACAAAGCTATTTGTGCTTCTTTTATCATGTCAGTTACAAGCAAAAAAAACGACCTTGGGTAGAGCTGATAGCCTTGAATACATTAAACATGATATCTCTCCCCCAGCGAATTCCATTCAGCTAAAAAGTCATGCAAGCTCAAAGGAAGATATATAATGCCTATTGTTACTAAAATGACTTTTACTGTTCAGTTACAAATAATTGGGTTTTGGTTTAAGCTTAACTGATTTATAATATTAAGGGGCGCAACGATACAGCAAAACACATATTACAATATATTGTCATACTAATAACGGGTATTGCAATTTGTATTTATAATTATATAATTAATACTGTATGAAAAAGTTGAAAGGTTTGATTTTTCCGTTTATCCGGTATTTCCCTGGATCATAATTTTGCAGGGGTTTCTGAGATTCGTGAAAAATCCTAAAAATGGGGATGATAATAATAACAAGTCAATCATTAAAGATTTCATAAACAAAATAATCATTTTGATAATAAATCAATATTATACTTCAACCAAACAATTATATAAAAAAAAATGGGGGCGGGGGAACGTCAGCACTTAAACTAAAATGGGGGGAAACGTCTGGGGAGGAAACGTCTTGGGGGGGGGGGGGGGAACGTCCGATGGTGTTAATGCAGACTGCGTATCAATGTTTTGTGTTGAATAATACAGTGAGGTATTGGCGCACAGTCTACGGTTTAAATAGTTTACAATCTGGAATGTTAAGTGACAAACTTTATCGCCGATTTTATTGCAGAAACAATGCGCCTATGCGACAAACATTTTCACAGTGTTCTCGAGAGGTGTGAACAATAAACTATTAATTTGTTACATGTGGTGAAATCTGTTCATTAAAAATTGTAATTGTAATTATGCTAATTAGTTTGTGTTTGCAAAATTTCCAATCAGGCCTGTTAATTTAGTTTTCAATCGACGTGTTTTATTTATTTTCCTATGTACCATAATCGAGTCAGATCTCCATAAGCTTACATGCAGAATTTAAAATGTCAAAACGAAAAGTGATTGAATGAGAACATTCGGGTATTGGAATGGCTAAGAGTAAAAGTGCACGTAAAATCGCAAATGAGTTTGGAGTCGGAAAAAAACCAAATTCTATGTGCAAACATTTACGTGTTTTAATAAATTTAAGAATAAGAGAAATCAAATAAAACACATTTTAAGTAAAATATTGTTTTATTCTTTTTATTTATATTGAGGTCCATTTGATTACCAAAATTGAGATCATTGTGTCAAAAGGGGATAATCCTACATCTGGATTTAAAAACGAAGGTCCGCATTCTTCCCAAATGGCCTTTTTTTATTTAAAGACCAATTTTGGTTACTCCCTTTAGTGGTCTCTTAATACAAGATTGACTGTACATAGATATCATTTGTGTATAAGTTATTTATTATTGCTATGTATTGTAACCATCATTAATCATTTAATTATTAAATAAATAAAATATTTATGTTACATAGTGGATTCAATAATTTCGATCATTTTGAAAATGATTTGCAATTAGTGGGTACGAATTATATTATCACATCTTAGTTAAGAACGCAACATTCTTTAGTTTAAATTTCCATTTCAAATAGTTTTTATTAAAAAATAAAAATTAAAAAAAAGGATTTTTAGTTTATATTTGTTCTTAAACTGTCGTTTTTTTAATTTATACACGAATTTGCATTTAACAGAAAATATATATTAAATATGTGCTCGACTTGACTGATGCAGTTGATTTTATCCAATTAAGCTTTATAATAATGCAATGAGTGCAAACTTCAAAAAACAAACCAAATATTCATAGTGACATAAAACAAATGTAATAAGAGTAACTCAGGATGTCTTCCGAATTTCAGCCATATACATTATAGAGGCGGGGTGCATTGAGATCGGGGCCTCAATCCTGATGTTCAGCTCAACAATATATGGAGTCGTACGGACTGTCATACACACCCCAACAGTCGTTTACACCACGAGAGAATCAGGAGTCATATGTATCTTAGCAGGTATTACCTTCCGGATCGTGGTTGTTAGCATTATTTTATTCATATCACGGCATACATTTTATCTTTGGCCACTATTCTCTCCGCAAGCTAAGCTCACTTTCCGCATGCTTTCGTTTTGAACGGGCTTAAAACAATCTTATGGGCATCGTATAACGTCAAACTGCTTCTAACCCATGGTAACAATTTAAAGGGTGTGCACTAATTGTCAACCGATTGACGAGCATCTGTCCGTGTGGGACACACATTAAATCGATGGACTTCTGACACAGACTGCAAAATGTAAAACACAACTTATCGAACAGAGCAGAATAAGTCGAAGCAGTCAATCACCATATGTTAAACTAACGGTACAAAGTGATTGCAGAATTGTCAATGTAATAACTAAAGCTTTGTCAAAGACGTGACGTATACCCCCACATGCTGCATTGACATAGAATATTTTTTATGCTGTCTTCACAAAACAGGAGAAGCTAATTTATGGCGATTGTTAAGAATTATTATGCGATTATCATTTATGGCCATTTTGACCTTTGAACTCTTGAATTCTTTCGTATGACACGCCGTCCAATGACTGTAAACAAAATTAATGTACAATGTCATTTTTAAATCTCACAATGAATTAAATCTCACAATGAACGACAAAGGTATGGCCCGGACAAGCTGATTTATGGCAATTTTTGACCTCTGAACTCAAAGTGTGACCTTGACCTTGGAGATATCGACGTAATTCTTTCGCGTCACACACCGTTCAATGATTGTTAACAAATTTGCCAAATGATTTTCAAATCCCACAATGAACGACATAGTTATGGCCCGGACAAGCATTTGACCTTTGAACGTAGGATGTGACCTTGACATTGAACATATCGACGTAATTCTTTCGCGCTTCACACCGTCCAATGATGGTGAACAAATGTACCAAATGATTGAAAATCTAACGATAAATGACATAGTTATGGTCCGGACAAACTTTCGGTATAAAACGCACTAAGTGACCCCGTGACCTAGTTTTTGACCGACAGACCGACCAACAAAGTGACTCCTTTATAGCCCCCATTACCAATGGTAATGGGTGTATAATTATTTTGAAATCTCTAAATGAACAACAGAGTTATGGCCCGGACAAGCTCATTTATGGCCATTTTTGACCTTTGACCTCAAAGTGTTACCTTGACCTTTGATATATCAGTGTCATTCTTTCGCGCGACACACTGTCCAATGATGGCGAACAAATGTGCCAAATGATTTTGAAATCACACATTGAACGATAGAGTAATGGCCTTGACAAGCTCATTTATGGCCATGCATGACCTTGACCTCAAAGTGTGACCTTGACCTTGGAGATATCGACATAATTCTTTCGCGCTACACACCGTCTTATGATGGTGAACAAATGTATTTTTAAATCTCACAATGAACAACATAGTTATGGCCTGGACAAGCTCATTAAGGCCATTTTTGACCTTTGACCTCAAAGTGTGACCTTGGCCTTTGAGATATCGATGTCATTCTTTTGCGGGACACACCATCCAATGAGTTTATCCACTATATGCAGAATGCACCATTTGTATATTTGTATGAATGCATGTATGTAAGAAAATGCAATAACATATTATTAAAGTTAAAAAGTCCAATGATGGCGAACAAATGTGCCAAATTATTTTGAAAACTCTAAATGAACAACAGAGTTATGGCCCGGACAAGCTCATTTATGGCCACTTTTGACCTTTGACCTCAAAGTGTGACCTTGACCTTTGAGATATCAGTGTCGTTATTTTGCGCCACACACTGTCCAATAATGGCGAACAAATGTGCCAAATGATTTTGAAATCTCACATTGAACGACAGAGTAATGGCCCGGACAAGCTCATTTATGGCCATTTTTGACCTTTGACCTCAAAGTGTGACCTTGACTTTGGAGATATCGACATAATTCTTTCGCGCGACACACCGTCTAATGATGGTGAACAAATGTGCCAAATGCTTTTGAAATCTCACGTTTAATGACATAGATACGGCCCGGACAAGCTCATTTATGGCCATTTTTGACCTTTGACCTCAAAGTGTGACCTTGACCTTGGAGATATCGACGTACTTCTTTCGCGCGACACACCGTCCAATGATGGCAAACAAATGTGCCAAATGATTTTGAAATCTCTCAATGAACAAGAGAGTTATGGCCCGGACAAGCTCATTATTGGCCATTTTTGACCTTTGACCTCAAAGTGTGACCTTGACCTTCGAGATATCGACGTACTTCTTTCGCGCGACACACCGTCCAATGATGGCAAACAAATGTGCCAAATGATTTTGAAATCTCTCAATGAACAAGGGAGTTATGGCCCGGACAAGCCCATTTATGGCCATGTTTGACCTTTGACATCAAAGTGTGACCTTGACTTTGGAGATATCGACATAATTCTTTCGCGCAACACACTGTCTAATGATGGAGAAAAAATGTGCCAAATGATTTAGAAATCTCACAATGAACGACATAGTTATTGCCCGGATGAGCTCATTTATGGCCATTTTTGAGCTTTGACCTCAAAGTGTGACCTTGACCTTGGAGATATTCACGTAATTCTTTCGCGCAACACACCGTCCAATGATGGTGAAGAAATGTGCCAAATGATTTTGAAATCCCTCAATGAACGACATAGTCATGGCCCGGACAAGCTTATTTTCGGGATAGACAGACTGACAGACCGACAGACCGACCGACAAAGTGACTCCTAAATAGCCCCCATTACCCGTAATGGGGATATAAAAAGCCAAATTTGACATTAACATCTTATCGTTTTGCAAATCATTTAAACCGCATAGCCGCTTTCATGCTCAACGAATCTTGAATTTCGCAAAAATGACTTCCTTTAAAAACAGTATGTTTCTCCATATATGATATTCCACCATGGGTAGCATGAGGTCCATTACATATGTGAGCGTGTTAAGTGAACATGAATAAGGAAGAGAAATTAAATAACCATTATTTAAATAAGCAGACTTCCTGTTAAAATAGCTATATTTCTCCATAACTTAATTTCAGCCATGTGAAGCATGACGTCCATAATATATATATATGCGTGTTTAGTGAACACGAATAAGGAAGACAAAATAAAGGAAAATAATTTGAATAAGCGGTTTTAATTTTAAGAAATCCTATACCGAAACGTTAGTAAACCATCAGAATGAACAAACGGTCACACTTAAAGTGAGATTGAACGATTTTGTCAATGTTTATGAATTTATATAAAAGGTTTAAAAACTTATTATACATATATTTCAATATAAATTAAAATAAAAGAAAGAACATGTGTCGAAAAATGTAAAATAAGCCAGACATTTAATTCTGAAATCGAAAATGTATGTACAGTCGAATTTGCCAGCATGCATATCATGTATATCATGCGTGTACGATGTGAATCTAAATTTAGTTTAAGTGCAGATTCGTTCATACGACACAAAGACACCATTTTGTTTCCTAACAATACGTATTCATACGACACGCAAACACTAACTCCGATCCTAATAAAAGGACGAATGCTTCGGTTATTGTAGGAAAATATGTACCAAATATCGTCGTCACAATCGGCTCGGGGCGCTAATTTGTCTTTGCTGCATTTTATGAAATTTGTCTTCAATGTGTAATTTGTCTTGCTTATTTTGTGTTATTTTAACATATTTTGATCAGTATATTACAAATTAACACATATATAAATCGGTTAATCACACTTTAAGTAATATCAGTTTTGGTGTTGTCTAATTTATCATAGTTTATACCATCCCCTATGATTGCTGCTATTAGTGATTATGATGACGGTGATGATTATTATGGTAATGACGATGACGACGATGAAGACGACGACGACGAAGACGACGTCGTCGACAACGACGACGACGACGACGATGACAATGACGATGGTGATGGTGATGAGGACGATGATGGTGATGATGATGATGATGATGATGATGATGATGGTGATGGTGATGATGATGATGATGATGTTGATGATGATGATGATGATGATGATGAATATGATGCTGCTGATGCTGATGATGATGATGATGATGATGATGATGATGATGATGATGGTGATGGTGATGGTGATGATAATTTTGATGATTATGGTAATGACGTTGACGATGATGATCATGCTTATGATGATGATGATGATCATGATGATGATTATGATAATCATAATTATCACCATGATCATGATGGTGAAGATGCTTTTGTTTCAGGTATTATGGCTCTAGCGGGGTGCATAGTGTTCGCATCCGAGACCATTGCGGGCTATTACTATCACGTGGGGTTCGCGTTGTGTATCGTGGCCGGATTGATAAGCATAATCAGCGGGATACTTTACTTGTTAGCTAGAAAGGACACGCAGGACATGCAGGACATTCAATTCACGCGGTTCGCTTGAAAACTTGTGAAACTAGTGAATTTGCGCTATTTATACTTTACTATATATTCATATAGTTTTGTTCATCCAGAAAAATACTATTTAACTACAATTTTTAGTTGATCGATGTATAAGAATGTATAATGTCATTGTTAACATGCGTTTTGGAGAGCCGTTGTATATTCTATTTTGTTACATAAATTTCTCTTTCAATTTTTTGGTCAAGCATTAAGGTTTCTTTTTTTTAGTTGACACATCTATTTTGAAGTTAGTTGTCGCTCCATGTATATTTGCTACACTTAAATGAAAATGGAAACTTATGATGAGTTACGGGCTGGATTTTAAAAGTGGCTATATCCGGGTGAAGGATTAACGGTTTTTCAGGGGTTTTCACACGGGCTGAACAGAATAAAAACACACCGTTAAGAACTTAATAAGTATTGAAATACATTTAAAAAAATCTTTTGTGCATAAAAGACAGTTTTTCTTCCAGTGTGTGCCGATATCTTAAGATTAAAGAATAAATGCTTAAATACGTCTGAAATCGGTGCCAAACGTTCACGTTGCGTGAAGCATAACCGCGTACATGAATGCTGTACACAGGCCAAGAACACAAGGCTTATTAAATAACGTTATTCTGATGTATTTCATATCGCCATAAGCAGCATAAAAACTGTCTTTATGAAGTTGAAATTCTTACCGGTGTGTTAAAATCCATACAGGTTTAATTGTGAACCCCACAACGTCACGTGATTCTGCACCCTGTATATGCTGATCGAGTTAAAAATCGATAAATAAAACGCTTATTAACATAAATCGTAACATTATTATCTTACATTTAAATAAGAAATCGACTTTGCATGAACGGTCTTAATAATATTTCTCAGATACCAAAAAGTCCTTGCCTTTCCATTAAAGAGCCATTGCTACATACTACTTAATGATTTTTCATTGACCTCATCGCGATGAATTATGTTTTCTTGAGATTTCACACAAGGTGTTTCGCCCGACCATATGTACTGTAGCAGCTTTAATAACTAGAGTTTCTTCAAGAGGAATGCCTTATTTCATGTCTTAACCTGCACTAATAGACAAACATATTATTATTACAGGCGATTTAAAGTGATATAAGTCGCATCTAGCATTATATAGGTGTCTATCGCAACCGTTGTTAATTTTTGGTGTTTTCACTTCACATACACTTATATTTGTTAATGCAGCATCAACATACTAAAACAATATCCCGGAAAGAGAAAAATGATAATGCATTTGAATATCAACCGTACTTTCGTTTTGACGTATGTTTTGGTTAGTTCAAAATCTAGTGCACACCGCGAAAACTTATGACAATTCTGAAATTGTGAATAAATTTACCTTCGTGTCTCTCTTAACCACATCTTTGGCCATACTTCTTCAAAGATATGTTATAAATGAGGTGTCAGTGAATTGACTTAAAGACTCAAATCGTTTCGCTTTCGTAAATACGCGGCAGTTCCGCTCGGCTAGTTAAGCTTACAGGACTGGGTTAGTCACGTAAACTATCGAATATAATATATATGTTTATAAACAACTGGTAGCAAGATGAGTTTCAGATAACATTCAGTTACCACATTTTAACTAACTCTTTTGACCTGTTTATTCTCTTCAGCTAAATTCAACAGTGAAAAATGCGTCTAATATCACTCTAAACTTCCACCTGACATTTAAAACGTCTCATATTCATCCTCAATTAAAAAGCACATTGTAGATAGAATTACCTTAAACGCGTATTAAAAATGTCTTTATTTCAAAGATTGTAGAAAGGGTAGTCAGTAGTCGTCTACAAGATAATTTGACACAGAAAAATCTTCACGAAAAACATGTATAGTAGCTCGGAGAATTAGCATAAAAATCTTGCAAATCTGTAAGCAAGCATGAAATTTTGCATGAACACTCAGTTTGATATGCACTTTTGATAGAAATCGTTAGCCATTCAAAAATTCAAAATGGCGGTCATTTTCTAGATGGCCGCCATTTCCGATTCAGAGAATCTTTAATTCTCATGTTTGTATTTTATGTATTATTTTATGAATACAACATGTTTGTTGATTGTGTTTGCACCATGATACCGAAATAAATCTATCTATCTATACAGCCATGTTGGGTATATCTTAAGCAGCTGTGCGTACAAATTGTGCAAATCCTCAATTTAGCATGACATTTGGTATAAACACTAAGTTTGATACACACTTTTGATAAACTCCTTAAGTAAGTCAAACATTCAAAATGGCGTCCAGTTACAAGATGGCCGCCATTTCTGGTCTCAATTTATGTGTACAAGTTGGGCAGCTTACATAATTATGCAAAATAATCTAGAACATCAGTAATGAAACATGCAATTCGGTATGAACACTCAGTTTGATGAGCGTTTTTAATAACAACCTTTGAGCCACCCGAAGATAGAAGATGGTGTCGATTTTTTTTCAATATGGCAGCCGTTTCCGGTCTCAGTATTGATATCCAAGTTGAGTTTATCTTAAAATAGTAGTATTTGGTTATTTTTGACATGATTATTAGTGTATGAGACAATCAACGCTTGTAGAGCTTAGAGTTATATATATATATATATATATATATATATATATATATATATATATATATATATATATATATATATATATATATATATATATATATATATATATAATTATCTCCCTTTAAAGCTTATTACTTCCCTTGGATTTGTATTTTCGACCTTAGACCTTGAAGGATGACCTTGACCTTTTACCACGATGTGTTTGTCAGAAACACAATGCCCACTACTGCGCCGCTTTGATTTATTTTTAAAAAATATATAATTTGGCAGGTCAGATAATTATCTCCATTAAAGCTTATTACTTCCCTTGGATTTGTATTTTCGACCCTTGACCTTGAAGGATTATCTTGACCTTGAAATTTTACCACTCAAAATGTGCAGCTCCATGAGATACACATGCATGCAAAATATCAAGTTGCTATCTTCAATATTGCAAAAGTTTTGGCCAATGTTAAAGTTTTTTTTCGGACGGTCGGACAGACGGACGTACTGACTGACGGACAGTTCAACTGCTATATGCCACCCTACCGGGGCCATAAAAATTTGCAGTAGAAGCGGCTGTTTTTGTAATGTTAAAAAAAATCAAAAAGCTTTCAGCAATTTTTATTGAAAGTTTTACTCCATTTTTTATAGAACAGTTTTGTTAAGTTGTTATTTTATTGTATTTAATATTGTTCAAAATTGTGAACGTCATTATAATAAAAATAAACTCTATACAGTGTAGAAGGTATTTTCTATTGTTTGGTTAAAGAAGAATAAGGTCCGGGAAAACCTTGTAAGGTCCGGTGAATTTTAAAAAGTTTTCGGACCTCATGTCCCGTAAGATTATTTTGTCTTTCGCATGGGTTGAAAAGAGTGAGCTGTATTTAAGAAAACTGATAATTGTGGAATGGCAGTGCCTCCAGCGGTTGCGGACCTTTTGTTGTTTTGGTTGTATTTCATTGGCACCATCGTATCCTACCTTGTAATACTTGTGATTATACCGAATGAAAACTACACGTTATGGAACGCTAAGATAAATCATACGCCATATGCAAGGTCAGACAGCAGGTACACAATGTAACACTTGCATAATGGAACACTTTTCTAAACACGGTACGCCTAAGCGTAAGACCCCAGTCACATCGGGGCGTCGTTTGCGCTGCGCCTGAAAATCGTAAATAAAGTATACTGAACATCGCGGTGCGCGCTGAACGAACGCTGTAGAGTAAAGCCATAGGCTTGACTCCGTTTGGGGCTGGTCACGTGTTTGTGTCATCAAATAGTAACTGTGTGTTCATTTAAATATGACATTGGAAGTATTGTCGACAATTATTAATGCCTTCCAATAGTGTATTACTGTATGTTAAATGCTGCACACAATTGTAAATGAGGAAATTATACATAACGCGCGTCGTTTGTTCTAAATTTCATTATATTCATGGACACCTCATAATACAAAAGTAATTCGACGATGCATTTTTAAAGGAAACATACGTTACATATGCGCCGCGCTCTGAGAAAACTGGTCTTACTACAATAAGTGCATGTTCGTAAATTGTGCCAGATTAGCCAGTGCAATACACACAGACTAATCTGGGACGACACTTTACGCCTAGACTGGGTTTTTGTTAAGAAGAGACTTCCTTTTATATTACAAATTCCATATAGCGGAAAGCGTCATTCGTGATTAGCCTTGGGACGCTTTACGCACATGCATTAAGCTCCATATTTCCAAGACCGCGCCTCATGAATGATAATACATTGGTAGAGCTTTAACTAAATATTGTTTATACACTTAACATTGTTGCTATCACTCAATAGCTAAATCCATTACAAAACACCCAGATATTTATTGTGTATGCAACGAGGATGACTATGAATATCCTACTGCACTAGGACTTTGAATAATAACTTGTTGAATATAACTAACTTATTTTAGTAGTCGTATCTCTCGTATAAGAAGGAGTGTGTGGCAGGGCTAATGATGAACGTTTAGGTTTTTAAATACTTGTAATTTTAAACGTTTTTAGTTTCTAGTTTATGGTAGATACACACAGTATCTCCGATGAAATGTTATGTCTGTGCGTTCTTCTAGAGGAGCGGTGATATTAAAGGGGCCTTTTCACGTTTAGGTAAATTGACAAAATTGAAAAAAGTTGTTTCAGATTCGCAAATTTTCGTTTTAATTATGATATTTGAGAGGAAACAGTAAAACTGAACATGAAGCATGCTCTTAAATAGCCATTATATGCATCTTTTGACAATTTAAAAACCCGAAAATTATAAAGCGTTGCAACGCGAAACGAATTAATAATTTGGAGAGTTCTGTTGTTGTCGTCATATTTTGTGAAACTACGAAGATTGGTTATATGAAGTATAAAATACACCGTTTATTGCATCCGGAAGGATGGCCGAGTGGTCTACTCGGAAGACTTTTTACTCCAGGACTCCAGGGGTCAGTGGTTCGAGCCCTGCTGGGGGTTACCTTTTTTTCTTTTTTAAATTTTATTCTTGATTTTTTACTGGAGCCTTAAATATCCAATGTTAACATTTATCAATATAAAGCATTTAATGACAAACTCCAAAACATGCCAAAACCTGTGAAAAGGCCCCTTTAAAAGGACTTGTTCACAGTTTGGCAAAATGACTATTAGAAACTAAAATAGATTCAAAATGCACGCAAGCAAAATAACTCTCCTGACATAACTCGTGCTACATATGCGTGTTAGTGTAAAATGATCGATCGGAATCGGAATAGAATAAACGTGTATAACCTAGATAGCTTTAAATCTAGCGTCCATAGAATAAAGCCTTCGAGGTGTAGAGGTAGCGTGTAACTTTTGCTTCATGGAGCTCCATTTCGAAGCCCAGGACAGGAACATTTTCTTCTGATCCTAAATCATCCAAATAGTACAAGTTTGTAGATAAATCAATTTAATAGTATTAAAACAACACACAATTCTGGGAACATCACTTTGAACACGGAGAAAAGAAACTCTGATAGAAGTGACATAAAATCACAATACATTGAATATAATTTATTATAAAATTAAACATGTTCAAATAGTGCAACTTCCAGTACTTGTTACCGAATATTGTATGTGTGTTTTCATTGTGTTAATTTGATGCAAAAAGGACTAAATAAGAAGCTATTTAAGTGGTAATTTTTCTTGCATCGGCAAGTCTGTGTTAAATCGATCACCGACCATAATTTACCAAACAGGTTTAACGAAGATTGCAAAGCAGTTTAACATAAAATTAACCCATGCACAATAAACACGAATTTTATGCCATCGAGCGTATAATATTTTTAGACAATTGGAAACACACATGTAGCTTTAACTGTTGAAACACAATTCTTATAGTTCATATCCTCTACGTTGTAATGCGAGTAAGGAAGTATTTGACTATTACGGGTAAGCGTGGTAAAGATAAATTGTGGCCTTTCCCTACAAAACTTAATACCAAAACTTGTTTTCATACTTTCGGTTTGAAAAGTAATATCGGAAAAAGATCGAAGACGTACACTAGTGGTGACAAAAAATGTACCTACATGCAGGTACCCGACTTTTAGCCAATCAGATTACTCTATATTGACTTCCTCTATGTAAACATGTTATTGGACACCCGCATATTTCAGCCCGTAGATCTTCATCCAGTTAAAGGTATTCGAGTAGCTCTCAATGTACCACTAGATACCGGTGGTACACGCATCGCCGATATTCAGTGAATGGGAACGTTATTTTTCTTTTTTTTCATGTTAAATTGTTAACCGAAACCTTTTATAGACAGTTTATTTCACTTAATTAATTGTGTAACTGTGCGTTCCACTACTAAAAGAATAAATGAGAATACATAGTTTTGTTCTGTGGTAAGTTCTTACTTTTGTTTTCAATATGTATCATAGTGCTCAGTTTTGAACAAAATACTTATTTAGTCTTTTATGAGTGATTATAGGTTTTAAATATATTCCAATAATTATTTTGTAATTTAAATAACTCAGTCAATTAATTCGTTATTATTTATACGACAAAAATAATGCCAATTAATTATCCTGACTTTTAATGTTTATAGCAATATATTATAATCATATTATGACCAAACATCTAAGAGCCTTCAAATAAGTTGCTGTAAAACGTCCTACGTTGACCTTGATCAAGCAATGGTTCAATTAAACCAGCTGGTTTTAAAAACATGAAACAATTCCTTTTACTTTTAAAGGGGCCTTTCCACTTTATGAAATATAGACCAAATTACAAAAAAATGTTTCAGATTCGCATTTGTTCGTTGTAGTTATGATATTTGTGAGGAAATAGTAATACTGAACATTTACCATGCTTTAAAATATTAAATATATGCATCTTTTGACGATTTAAAAACCTGATCATTTTAAAGCGCTGAAACGCGAAACGATTGAATAATGTGGTGAGTTCTGTTGCTGTCGTTATATTTTGCGATACAACGAGGATTGCTTATATTAAGCATGAAATACATTTCTCATTATATAAGCACGGATGGCCGAGTGGTCAAAGCGATAGACTTTTACTCCAGGGGTCAGTGGTTCGAGCAAGGTTGAGTGATACTATTTTTCTTTCTTTAATTGTATTCTTGGTTGTTTTTTTTACTGGAGCTTTTAAGATCCAAGGGGTACCGCTATTAATATATTTGCATTTAATGACAAACTTCAATATATGCCAAAATCTGTGAAAAAGTCCCTTTAAAAGCAATCAAGGCCTTTTTTGTTCCTCTTTAAGAATATAATTATTCGAAATTTAATACGTATCTTATTCAGCTTATGTCGAAAAGTTCCGATATTTTGAATAAAAAGACAACGTAACCTGATATGACATGCTCAATGGCACTATTAAGATGGATTGTTTGAATTCGAACATTTATTTTGTGTGTGAATCGATTTTATATTCTTCAATCTTGTGTATTATTATTATTCATGGCCTTTTCCTTTTATTGGCGTCGCACTGAAGTGCGGCGACTCGTATGTAATACGTTTTTTTCGCGTATGGGAGGAGAAGTTATTTTACGGATCAATATATATATTTTTGTTGTCAGAATATCTTGCATAGTGGTGATTTTTGTGTGTAAATTAGTGTAAATACGTATTGCATTTGTGCCTATTACATTTACTACAACATTTATTGCCAATAATGCAAAGCTAATTATTTTAATTAATAACTGATCACAGGGTGAAACTTTCTGGTTTTGTATAAAAACTAAACTTTTTTGTTCCACTATCCTAGCAACCACTTAGTTACTAATAAAGGCGCTAAAGAGCGCGAAGCACGACACGTGTTATTAATTGTAATAATGAGTCTTGATAAAGGAAGCAGCCGCTTATCAATGAGGAGCACCATCACATCACCCCAGTCTCATTATTCTCAAGACCTACAGGTGTTTTTAAGAACCACATATAGAAGGCCGCAGGCCTGACCCGTATCTTGCCAGTGGTATGGACCCTTTGGTATGGACCTTTAACCCCGCTCACTATCCAGCGTTTAAACTTCCGGGTTTATATTTAAACCGACTGTTAATAGCTTATTAATATCTTAGTAAGAAGGTGATTTTTCAAGCGGTTCCGTAGTGTAGTGATTACTCGCTCGCTTCACATGTGAGAGGCCCAAAGTTCGAGCCCCAGTAGAATCAAATTATTTTATTTGTGTTCTATGTTAACTTTTTGTTTTGATGTAGACATTTTAGTTTAAATAAATATGTTGTTTTAGTGTGACCATTTTTTTTGTTTTTATTATGCCCATGAAATATATGTGTGAGAGGGTGGGGGTGGGTGGGGGGGGGTTCGTAAACACATTAAAACTTTTACAGTGTTTTCATATCAATGAGTACTCAACCCCTGTCGTAAATGAGCAAAGTAAGAATAGGTTCAGAATCATCTCCCCTTGAATTTGAGAAAAATATGAAATTACGCTTACAAGATGAAGCAGATTTTTTAAAACCTACACAGTTCTGTTCCATTAATGAAAACTGCACACGGATGCCAGTAAAAAAAAGAAACCAATGTAAATAAAATGAACTATGAAATATTTTGGAGTTACAACACAAAATCATAGATAATGGTTATTTGGGGGTTATAATACAACATCATGGACAATGGTTATTTGGGGGTTATAACACAAATCATAGATAATGGTTATACCAGTATCTTTTTCTATTTTCTTTAAAATAATCGGCCAATATATTAATATTTACAGTAGAAAAAAAATCGTTCAACGTAACTTCATTGAGTGCCTTTTACACTGAAATTCCCGACGCCCTTTGATGCTTTGCATCAAAAGTTATCTTGTAACGATTGCATAGCGTTTTTAAAAGTAAAAAAACACCCCTTCGCGTTACATAAAATGTATTTTATAATGCATATATAAACACATATTTCAAAAAAATTGTTCACGTATTGTCGAAATGACAACTTTTCAGAATCTTTGTCCCCGATTAAACAATAAAAAGAACAACAGTGGCAAAATGAAAATACGTATTTTAATTACCTAGATAACAAACAGGGCATTTGATGACACGACAAATTTGCCAAATAAATAGTCATAAAAACATAATTTGTTGCAAAAGCCAGAATTAGTTAATACACTATACTGTCGGCGAATTATACACAACTGAAAACTGTCACTACCCACTCACTCTCGACAAAACATAATGCGCTATACGCTTAGGTTTGTAAATCAATTGACTATGATAATTCGCAAACAATTTTGACATGAGGCATAGGTACTGTTGGAAGACTAACAGTCATGATTTATATAGAAACATTTCTTTTAAAATCAGATAAGTATGTGAACTTTCGATGATGTGACGCGAGGGTGTCATCGGTAACTAAGGTGATGGCTTCGGAGATGACTTCTGACCTGTCCTCTTTGGACAATCTTACAGATGAACACATCAGGAAAGCGCTGAGAGAAAGATGCGAACATGACATCCTATACGTGAGTATATTGTTACTAAGTTATCTTGAAATATTCATATATTGTTATCAGATATAATGATTCAATGCGTTCCTATGGTTTATATTTTTATGATGATAGAACAAAATACCACTTTCCTCCTCTGTGTTAAACCATATTTGAATCCATGTACATATTACTGCTATTATCTTCCAGTAAATACAATTCATCACGTATATATTTTTTTAATTTATGCTATTTACAAATTGTATTTTCTAATAATAATAATGAATATAACGACAAAATGTTATACACTTATGTTGTATTCAATTTATAAATACTTAACGATAAATGTAACCAAATCAGTATTATGTTATCATTTTAATGCAGCTTTTGTACTTCTTTTTAATCTTATCTATCGATCTTTTATTGATCAGTATTGACAAGTTCATTTAAATGTTCCGGCTTTATACATATGCAACCCTATTACATTTGAATAATGGAATATTTGGGTATAGCCGTCTGCGCGTTTCCACTTTTTAAACTGTATATAAATCATTTAAGTAGTATTGCGTGCATACAAATCGTCTTTGATGAGAACAGGTAAAATACTATTTTTAGCAATCAAAAGAAGTACATAAAAGCAAATTGGGAGACAAATATGCAGGTAACGTCACCCTGTCGTCGTAACGCAACTCAGACTAGGTATTGAACAAACACAAAAGAACCTTTAAAATATCAATTTTGTTTTAAATACTTCGTTGGACATATTATTGTCAAGGCAGGAACAATATTACTGATTACTAGTCTTTGACTTATGTTAACCTGAGAACGGCGGAAAGTTTAAAATGAAATATGTGTCCACCGTGACCAATGGGACGTGCGTAAGGAGCAGTATGCATTTTACAAGAAACGAGCTAACGTTGTTAAACCAATAATCGTATATAAGAAAACATTCCATTATTATACTTAGCTCCGATTAAAAAAAAGATGGCTTGTACTCTAAAATAACGTATTTTGTTTTACAATTATTGTTTTATATTGATTAAAATATCACCACTGGTATATAACATTACTTGAAAAAAGTTGTTAAGTTTTCATATTTTCATTATATTCGGTAATACATTTTACTGGGTACATGTACCAGGTAACTACCAGTTAACTTTAAATAACGCCAGTAGATTGATCATCATCGTCACTTGATAAACACAGAAATGCAATTTGGGCATGCGTAGTGAATTGCATATATTTCATACATAAAATTATCAATCTTCTTGCGTTATTTATAGTGTGTATATCGTTATGTCACTTATTTTCGCTATGTACTTCGATGTCACATCGCGAAATTTTATTACCGAATACACTGAAAATATGTACTTTTTTCAAGTTAGGTAATATACCAGTCGTGGTATTTTAATCAATATAAACTAACAATTGCAAAAATACGGTATTTTAGAACTTTTTTTTTCGTCAATCACGTTTGACGGTCCCTTTAAAATAATATAATTAAAAATAGTACTATTTAAGTCAATGCATTTATTGTTTAATCAGATATGACGTTAAATTTCTGATCAAATCGACTCATCATTAATAAAAAATGAAAAAGCGCTTTGATGTTGACATTTGTTTTGATCACGCATTAGTTCTTCGATCACATTTAAGAAAATGAAGCAAATTAGACAAAAGTACTTACATAACGATGCCTGTGAAATGTGGTCGAATTAAAATAAAACTTCAGATCTTTGCTATCTTCAATGACTGCAATTACATAAATCTGACTTTAAATACTTTTAATGACCTATTTTCACCTCATTTATATCTTTTTAATGGCGGGAAATTGTGGTAAAACTTATTTGATAGTATCATCGCGCTGTACTGTTGCCTTAGAACGTGTCAAAGAAAACGGCTTTTTATTATTTGTATGGCTTCATTGCAGTCTGGCAGAAAATCGAGTAACACTCATCGAACTGAACCGGAGAAATATTTGCTAATATGAGTTAATGAACTTTAACTACGTTTAAAAAAAAGAAAATATTGCATTGTTTAAAGACTTATAAATACAACCCTTTAAGGTTTTTTATGTATCACTTATTTTAAGTTTTAAGGATATTTACTTACATGTTAGAAGTATTCACAGTACCTAATTCGCCTAAACCGAACGTGCAAACAGCTATTAAAGGGTGCATGTAACTCACTATGTTATCATTATTGGAATATGAGTTTAACGTCCGTCTGCCATGTGTGTTCGTCAGTTTGTTCAACCGTCTGTCTCTATATTCATCTGCCACTCCAATTGTCCTCAAAATTGTTTTTGCGATGCCGCATTAAGTACTCATGAAACTTTAATGAAACTCTTTATACTTATAAACAGCAATGAGGGGATTATGCACAACAACGTCTTAACATATTTAAAACATATTATAATGGTCATGTCGCTGTTAAGTAATTAGAACAAAACGTAAAATTGTATCATTTCATTAAAATATATCGTTTTGCAAAAGTTGGCACTATGATTTACATTGCAGCCAGGTGTAAGCAGTTCTACTTCTGATTCAAACAGAACGTCTGATTTACAATCAAGCAATGGAATAAGACCTCGCCCACCGACACCACCAGGGGTAATCAATAACAAAGATGCTTATTACAACATGATATGATGATCATTTTTATGATGCGTTGATGAGTACTGTTTGGATAAATAGTCAGCGATACCTCTTACATATTTTATGCCGCAACGAATGCTTATAACAACGCAATCCTTTTTGCTTTTTAGTTGCAAAATTCCCTATTGACCTTTTGCTCGTTTTCGAGAAATTCTGATTAATGACTGCCTTCAAGATTCAATGACATTCTTAAATAGTATTGACTAAATGAAGCGTTTCAGGCTATGCAGCCACCTTAAGTATATGCGCGACCCCTAATTCTCGAGTAATGAAGTGATTTTCATTTTGGTTTACGGGACATGATCAATCAACTTCGAGCACTGAAACATTAAATATTTAAGAAATGTGCATTGACATATTGTAATTTTAATGCAAGTAAAATGTTTAAACTCAATTGACATTTTTGCGTTGGTTAGACTCTGAACAGTTCTTTTAATTTGTTATAATACTAATGAATGCATATATATTACAGCCGGCGGCGCACGATCTTCCAGAAGACGGACCTAAGCAGCAGTATGACTTAAATATTTATTTATGTTTTCTACAACTCGTCCATAATAAACACTGTTCTTTTTTGTTATTGAAAAACTATAATTTTTAAACCGTTTTATACATTTATTAGTTGAGATGTAAATCTTTTAAATTACAATTTTTGGTAACTATTTGTAACTCTTGATGCTATAATTTTTAATGTTTATAACTAAAAAAAAAAACACTTGCCTGTTAACATAGTTTACTGACTCACACATAACTGATTTTTCATATAATAATTCGTTGTTCCAAACCAATCCTAATAACAAAATATTTATGTTGAAAGCTTCTGGGACCTTCCACAAATCATACCAAGAGACCGTAAAGAACGCGATGTTGACGAGGACCGCGGTTTGCAGGTCATCAAAGCGGCTGCCTACATCCTGTTTTTTGCGATCCTCCTGTGGTGTTCCGTGACACAGAAGCTGAGCCTGATGACACTGGTCGCCTACCAGTACAACAGAATTGCCAACGCCACGGAATCGCAGGAAGAGGTATAGGGCTTTTATTACGGAATATGTTGATTTATTTAAATAGTGTAATTGTCGATGATACTATTTGTATTTTTGCATTGCAACATTATCATGTAAGAGCAGATATACATGAGCTGTATTTACTATTATAAAAACTTATTTGATTTTATTTATTGATGGGTCATGATAATCTCGAGGTTCTCATGATGATCTATCTTACGCATCAAATACATATTTTCAAGGAATCTTTCACATTTGGATTCGCATTTACTACTTCAGACCGAATCCGAAATGATTTCATAATCAAAATAGCCAGGAACACAAATGGACTAAGATCTTCTAATTACAACGCGATTTAAAATAATTACTTCGATATATAGCGCTATTGTTGCTTTGTTTCACAGGAAAGAAAAACAGTTGCGGCTGGAAAGCACTTACTCCTAGCGATTGCTATCATGATTCCGTACTGCCTGACGTTCCTGACCAGTCTATTTAAATGGATGTTTGGTTCCTTTCAATTTCCTGGATTTCCAGCAATTTTGTTTGTAAGGCCTTTGAAATGTGAATTTTCTTGTGATGAATATTTTCCCTGTTTCAAATACATATGTACTAAACTAGTGCATATCATATGTTTTGTACAGAGTATATAAATCCTATTTATTTTTTTGTGAAATATACTTATCACAAATATCACAACGATATATATACGATGTCATATACAGCATTTTCCGATGTGTTAGTTAATTTTGATATATTATATCACATTTCAGTGTATTGTAATGGAGACCATTCATTCACTTGGTCTTTGTGCCTTAGTGTTTATCATCCTACCGGATATGGACATCGTTCGCGGGTTATGGCTGCTGAATGGAGTAGCTATTCTACCGTCCATATTGTATCCAATCACCGCATCAGAACTCAGAACAAACAAGGGCGGTTGCCTCGGACGCATAGGAGTGTTTTCACTGAGCGTTTTCGCGGCCGTCGTGCAAGTGGCGTTTATTCCACTTGTGATCCTGTTTGATAACTTTGTCGCCGGAAGCACGATGGACAGCAAGGCACAGACAATAGTGATCTTCATTATCGCCATGCTTTTTGTGTCATTTTCGTGGTGGGAAAATTTCAGTGATGACCGATTTTGTGGGCGAACCAATGATAACAGTATTATAAAAACCAAATATCTGAAACTGAAATTCAATTTACAAGAATCAAGACCCGTTATCAGTTTCTTTACAAGTTTATGGAAAATCGGCATCACTTGCTTGTTGACCTGGCTTACCAAACAGTATAAACCCTTCTCTGATTCTATGAACTCCGAACATCATGGAATAGATGGCGTTTCAATGGCCGATGCATTCAGAAAACTTGGAGATATGCCACTTAAAGACAACGCTGCTGTTCTTACATTGACACTGACCACTTTTGTGGGTTTCTACGTAGCGTACACAACTTGTAAATTGAAGATTCAGAAGTTTTCTTTTAGCTTTCCACTGATTATTTCAACACCTTTGACAGTGGTAATTGCTTCGGTGGATTGCAGACCTTCATTTAATCTTTTAATTCCTTTCACCAACGAGCTACAGAATGTGTGTGAACAACATGATGAGGTAAACGAATGGGTAGGCGTGTACATTGCCGGAGTCGTGGTATTGGCCTCGTTGTACTGGTTGTGTAGGCACATTTTCTCTCCAAACATAGAAAGACTGGCTAGAACAGAGAGGTTTGTATAAAATCAATAGCTTTATTACTTTTCCAAACAATAAAAGTCATACAATAAAATATAATTATGTAATGCATTATGTAATTCGTCGCACATGATCCGTCGATGCAGTGAATGTTACACACCATCTATTGTAATAGACCAGTTTCACAATACTACCGCTGTTCGTATTTTTAGATATCACTTGACACGTCGAATTTCAGAACGAGGCTGAACATGTATAGCTCTTTGGCGGAGAATATCGATTATTATAAATCAGTTGATTTTTATTAATTACATTCGGGATTTTCATGAGCACTGACATTGGGTACAATTACGGCAAACATATGCATGCATGCATGTGTTTTTTAGTCAATAAATTGATAAGGGGTTATAAAATGAACATTCTTACACCTAAGTCATATATTTCAAAACCATTGTATGTAGAACCACTAGTCTACGTGTATATATATTTTTTTAATCTTTATAAACATTCAAGATACCCATGATCATCAGAGCAAATGTGGTCTGAAGAATAAACATTGATAATGGCACAAAACAAAGATATACATAAGTCGTATACTACAAAATGTTATTATATAACTTAAATTATCAAATGATTGTTTGTTGGTTTGTAATATTTTTCATGAACGATCAAACGTGTAAAATGTGTATTGACTCAATCAAAAGAAAAAGAAATAGAAAATGCAAAGCACATGTCACTATTTAAATGGTATGTCATTTTTCTATTAACTTGAATTAATGTTCGTTTGTAGTGAAAGACAATATTGAAGAATTCTTTAATACAGGTGAAAACAACGAACGTGGAGCAAACTGAACTGTCTATGCATGCACCTTGATTTGTCTTTAAACGTGATAATGATTGATTAATTTATGTCACTTTATGTCATAATTCTCTTTTGTCTGTATTTTTCGGAAACATTCCTTAACCCCATTGTGGTCAACGAAAATGCTTGTTTTAATTTTGTTCTTCCATACACTCTTTATAAGACTACGAAATAACGGAGTTTATTTTAGCGGCATCCGCTAAATAGGTTTCGTGTTTAGTATAAAATTGTATAAATATTTCAAATGTATAGGTATTAAGCACTTAATTATGTATCCGAACATTCTTTCACAAGGACAATCGTTCCTACGTTAATTTTGACAATGCGGACATTCGTTCCTACGTTGTTTTAACAACCCGGACATTCATTCCCACTCTTTCTTGGCATTCCGGGCAATCGTTCGAACATTATTTTGACAGACCATATATTTGCTTCTACATAGATTTCACGCCGCGATTTGTGCAAGGTTTCACAAAATATAGATCTCAGTGTAAGTCGATATATTCGAATAGTTTTGTACGTTATGATTCTCATGATCACGATAATGTCTTACAACAGTATAACACAAATTATGAGTAAAATGTATAAAAAAATCTTAATCACGACACATTAAAATACTGTATAAAATGCCCAGAGTGTTATATTATTTTGATAAAATGTGATAATAATGACCGGGATAGCAATTATTTAGGAACGAATCTCCGGGCTGTCAAAATAACGAGGAAACGAATGTCCGGGCTGTCAAAATTATGTAGGAAGTTGTCAAAATAACGAAGGCACGAATGTTCAGGGTGTCAAAAAACCATAGGAACGAATGTCCGCCTGTGTGAAAAATAGGCTAGGACGAATGTACTGTATTGTTATGATTAAACTGGCTAATATCTAAACAGTATTTAGTTTGAATATTTGGCGTTACATTAGTCTTAGAAATGACAACGTAATACTACTACCACGAAAAGACATTTGGGGTTTCATAAATGATGTTCAATGATCAGGCATCTACCACGGGTGGTTTATGATACCATGCTAGTATTTAGTTTTTGTCTGCACAGTATCTCATCATAACGAGAAAATGGGTTTGTGCTGAACACAGGTGCTATTAAACCACAGATGTAACAATAAACAAGATCGATCTTTATTTAAACAGCGCGATAAAAAAGCTCTACCAAAGCGTGTCAAATGTGTAAACAAAATGAAGAAAAACAAGTACTTAAATCAATAAAATTTATTTAATGTATTGACACTTATAATGTGAAGTACATATTTATTACTTATTCTGACAATGTCATATTGTGTTTTCTTAATCGTTACATCGCCGAATGTTCAAAAGAAGAAAAGGTTGAAATCAGATGCGCTGACTTTTGGAAATGGCTACACGTTCAGCCTCGTTCTGGAGTACTGCGAGTCACTTGACTTTGAGCTCTTATCAATTATGGCCTATTGTGAAAAGGGTCCATTAATCTTTTATCGTATATCTTATTCTTTAAGTATATTTTACTTATAAAAATGTTACTCCAGTATGAGGCTTTTTTATAATTAAATATTATCCAAAAACTGTATGTTCACACAATTCGTTTCAGGTTGTTTATGAACCCGTTTTACTGCAGCATTTTGTTTGAACAACACTTAATCCTTAACCGCCGCCGTCACAACCGTCGAGTCAAGAAGGAAATCGACCCCGATAAAGAATTCTACAGGTATGTAGACGTTGGTCTGTTTTAGCAGAAAAATCAACTACATTTTGTTTTCAGGTATATATAACTAAAACAAAACGTTCGAATATATGTTTTGCAAAACAAGTAATTTACTACTAAAAAAGCTACCCTTTAAATGTCTTCCATAACATCAGTTATACGATCATATTGATCTCAACAATAGAAAACTGTTTCTCAAGAACACGATAGCCATAATAGACTGGTCATTACATACACATTTTCGGTTGTAATATAATGGTAAAACCTGTACTTTTAAAAACTGTGTAAGTGAAGCTGTGTATGTAGGGACCCATGTCTAAAAAAATTACAGGGTTTAAAATGAACGCTTGAGAATGCTTTATCCATTTCTTGTGTAATAATATAGGAAATGCACATAACACAATCAAATGCGTTTATAAGGATTATTGCCTAAAATTTGTTGAATGTAAAGAGAATTAAATAATTTCTTCTGTTTCGATTACAACTGGTAAATATGATTAATGAACGGGGTTTCTACGTTCTACGTGAATACATGTGGGCTTACTGACAACATATTTAGTGCTAATAATAAAATCATTTCCTGATAATGTGTCTGGAAAATAATTATTTCTATATACTTTGGATTCAAAAACGGCAAAAAGTATGTGTCATTCCAACAATATAATAGTGTGCTTTTTATTCTTGATTCGGTGTTCATGTCATCGGATAAGACAACAACAACAACTATTAGAAGAATTTAAATGCTTTATCGTGTACTAATAAACATCACATTCGATATTATTTAAGGCGACAAACGTGTTTGCGGAGACTATGTAGCATTGCTTACAGAGTATATATAGTTGTATAATATATAGAGGTAATTATATAATGAGGTAAATTAAATCATATATGTTGTCAGAGAGGCCTTATAAACGTTTTGTGATTGCAGTTTGTCGGAATACAATTTTAAAGTAAATATCGAAGGGGATGAAGAGGAAGATAGAGACTCCAAACAAGGCAGCGAAGAAGAGGAGACGGACATATACGCTGATGGTTACAGAAATCGGAAGTTCCGTGATATTCCGATGATTTACGCATGCGCAACCATGTGGCACGAGACAAAGATCGAAATGATTCAACTGATGAAATCAATATTCAGGTATATATTTAGAATGTACAACAGCTTTAGTGGTATTCGAATGTAATTTTAGCACAACTCAGACTTATTCAGCGCAAAGTTGTCAACTATGGATGAGAAACAATGACACAATTACCTTTGCAAATTAACACAATCGCGAATAGGCGATCTGTATGTCTATATCAAGCGCTTTTGTTTTGTTTGCATAGAATGGACCGAGATCAAAACATTCGGAGGAATGCAGAAATATTGACAGGAAAGGAAGACAAAGATTTCTATGAGTTTGAGGGTATGTAGATTTAGATATATGCAATCTTATATACGATTTTTATTAACAACAATCTGACGCAACTCTTAGAGACTGTGCGAATTTCTTGTTTTGCATAGATAAAGCCAAAATTAACATTGTTGCTACAGAACAATCTGTTTGTTTCGATACAATTACTTCAAACTAGCTTAAACAATGTGTAATACTTACAGCGCATATCTTCTTTGACGACTGTATGGATTTGGACGACGATGAAGAGCTGGTGCCGAATTCGTTTGTACGAGAATTACTCTCGGTGTTGCAAGAGTCTGTCAAGTAAGTAGACATATACTAATTATTGCGCAATTGTTTTGTTCAAATTCTGAATACATTAGCAATGGTGAAACGGAATATCAATGCTTCATAAACATATATATTACAATAGTATTTCACAGACATATTCACCTTCAATACACAAATTACAACACATATAGCCGCATGTCGATTTACACATTCAATTATTACTTACTATATTGCAGCTTGTTTATAAAGTACGCGTTTACATATGTTTTATATCTATTTATGCTACACAAATGTTTCGCGTATTTATTTACCTTACTTTCATTTATCGCAGCTCTGTTTATGCCAAATCTATGAAATTGATGCAGCCGTTCATTGTACCAACACCGTACGGAGGGCAGATAGTTTACCAGATGCCAGGAGAGAACTTCTTGTTCATACATCTGAAAGACAAGACTAAAATAAGACACAAGAAACGTTGGTCTCAGGTATAAATGAGCGCTGTTGTTTGAGATAAGTCGTTTCGAAATGTAAAACAGAAAATATAAAAAGGGTAAAGGCATTATGGATTTTTCTTCGTTTTAATGGATTATCAATTTCACGATTTATCCGAGAAATTAATCTGTCCACGAGTGGCGCCGCCGATAGAGAAAATAAGATTTATTTTCTTTGATTACGAGTGAAAATAAATTGAAAATGTACCGTACATCAAAAGCATTTTTATAAAATAATTTTTCTGCCGTTTAATTATATTTAAATGACTTGGACTGGATAATTTCCTTTCAATACAATGGCGTTAACAAGTGCTTTTAAACACCCGATATGTCCCTTAAATTACCGAAAAACATTAAATTAAAGTCACCAAAATAAATTTGACTGTAGGCAAAATAATATGACCACATTTTTGCCCAATTTGTAATAAAAGTTTTATCTTGTGGTAAACTGCTGTCCTGATTTTACCATTCCAAAAAAAACATTACAATCTTTTGTTTGCTACCTCTCCTTTATTTTGCGTCCGATTTTAGTCATTTTTTCCAGAATTGTTATCTCAAAGTGGCTGGGGCGCATATTGTCAAGGTTTGACTTTGTTTTATTAGGGGTAATTGACCTTGGTTTATAGGTACAGGTAAAATACCCCGTACGCAAATTCTACATTTTGTGTGCAATTTAAAAAAAGTAACATATAAAATTTTATTCAAGAGCTCCAGCTCAAATTGGCAAGGTTTCATGATTGTGTTATTTTCAAGCAATTGTTGTCCTTCGTAAAATGTATATATTAAAGCTTTTACGCGCAGCTCATCCGATGTTATGCGTGCGACATTCGTCCCTTTTATAAAGTAATTATCTTAGAGTGATACAGTGTAAAGATTTTACGATTGCTTTATTTGTTGGGAATTCTGGTCTTTTGTTCAAATTTACCATTTCTGTGAGCAACTAATGCAATCGCAAATTCGTCATGGACTCGACTACAATGCATTCGTCGCTCGCGGTAAACTGTTAGAGACAGCTTCTGGTCTCATAATGCATGGTCTTGCGTAATTTTAAACGTATACATACGTGGTACTAAAAGATGAACTAGTATATATTTATATACAATTTTCTTTGAAAATCAATGAAACACAAACGATGTTCATCGATGTTTCTGGTCCGTTGCTTATAAAGTTGTTCACTACAATGTGTACAATATCCACCTATTACTTATACTTTTGCATAAATAATACAAAACACATCGTATCTTCAAACTTTTTTATAAAAACAACTCACATGTTGTTTAAATTGTACGCAATTAAGTATCAATCTTACTGCCAATGATCAATCAAAAATGATATTGAAAGTATCGTGTATAATTTCGATAGCGAGTTTTCTTGTGTTCCAACAGAGTGGGGCATATTTTCCATTAAAACAAATGTTGCCTTCTTTAAAGATGTATTAGCTTTTCACAATAACTGGTTCTACAACAATCGAAAACAGCTACTGATGATTGACCTTTCTGCTTATGAGATGGGTTGCATTTGCTATATTCGCCGTTACTTTTTAACAATTACTGTAGGGAGCTTTTGACTGCTTTGTGCAGATGAAACGCCATATATTTTGTATTTTGTATTCTTTTGCAGGTAATGTATATGTATTACTTGCTGGGATACAGAATAGTACGGTATTGTCAGGAAACCGTAACCGAAGCGTTAAAACATGACCGAATAAACGAACTTTTAGGATGGGAAGATGGCGAGACTGTGCATGGCGGTCAATATGGGCGCAGCCATATTTTCCACGCATTTGATGAACAAACTCTGAGAAAGGTATAATCGTCATTGTTTTAACATTTATTTTACGTTATGAACGTTATAAGTAATGCGTTAAATTTGACTATGTTCATTAAAACCATAACACATTAAATATTGCAGGCAAGCAACACTTTTGTATTGGCTTTAGACGGCGACGTCGACTTCTCACCGGGAGCAGTGAAACTTCTTGTAGATCGGATGAAGAAGAGTGAAAAAGTCGGTGCTGCTTGTGGCCGAATTCACCCGATAGGAACAGGTATGTGCCGGTAACATATGTATGTTTAATGTGATGTAGACAGCTAAAATATACTTCATTACGATACTCTTTTAACAGTAAAGCACAAGATATTTGTACGTTTCGAACATGAATCGTCTTTATCAATACAACTATTGGTTGACAAGTTAAAATAAAATTATATGATTTTTCTACATATAATTCTTAAGGCCCAGTAGTGTGGTTTCAAAAGTTTGAATACGCCATCGCCCACTGGCTACAGAAGGCAACCGAACACGTTCTAGGGTGCGTTTTGTGCAGCCCTGGTTGTTTCTCGCTGTTCAGAGGTTCTGCTCTCATGGACGACAACATAATGAAGAAGTACACAATCTTGCCCACAGAGGCAAGCCATCACTTAATGTACGACCAAGGTAAGTAATGGATAATACAAATGAGGCAAAATATGACTTAAATTTTGTATTGTTATTTTTAGCTATTTTTATTTCAATTACAAGAACATATGTATAAATGTATACACCTAATTTATTGTCCCTATCCGTAAATAAAAGGTGAAGATCGGTGGCTTTGTACACTTCTCCTGCAACAAGGATACAGAGTGGACTATGCAGCTGGCTCAGACGCCTTCACTTACGCTCCAGAGGGTTTTGCAGAGTTTTTCAATCAGCGCCGAAGATGGATGCCTTCTACAGTATTCAACATTATAGACCTCTTGGCCGATTACCAGAACACTGTTTACGTAAACTCAAACATCAGCATGCTGTACATTTTCTACCAGGCGTCACTGTTGCTGTCAACAATCATAGGCCCAGCTACTGTTCTTATGATGATCGCTGGGGCAAACCTTGTAGTTTTCAAAACTAATTTGATAGAATCGTACATTATCGCCATGGTACCGGCTTTATTCTACTTTGTTGTCTGCTTCTACGTAAAACCAAAACTTCAAATACAATTGGCCGAAATATTAACAGGCATGTATGCCTTTGTGATGATGATTGTTCTTGTTGCAACAATTGTGACAGCGGCAAAAAATTCACCGTTTCACCCAAGCGTGATATTTATTGTCATTCTAATGATTGCGTTTTCCTTCTCAGCTCTTCTACACCCAAAAGAATGGACAAATGTAATTTACGGAGCTTTATATTTTATTCTTATTCCAACCGGGTTTTTACTCCTTATTATTTATTCAATGGCTAATTTGCATGTAGTATCTTGGGGAACTAGAGAGGTGCCAAAAAAGAAAAGCAAAGAGGAAATGGAAGCTGAAAAGAAAGCACTTGAAGAAAAGAAACGAAAGAAAAAAGAACAAGGCTTTTTCGGAAGATTTATGCCCGCCGCCGTTCCGACACAGGAACTGAAAGACCTCATAAGTAAGATTACAGAGACCAAGAAGAAGGAACGCGTGTCTAACAGCGAAACTGTCACACTTCTTAAAGATCTGAATGATTCTATGAAAACAATGATTAAAATACAGATAGAAACGAAAAATAATGTACCGCTTACAAATGATCAGATGGATAATGCCTTGAAAAAGGTCACAATTCGGGCACAAGAAGTATCTAAACCATCTAAACCATCTCCGACAAAAGGAATTTTAAAAGATCCTCTAAAGCCGACGCAACGACTGTCACTTTCAATATCCAAGAAGGAGCCAGAAGTTTTAACTGAGGATGGCTCAACCAAACCAAAGAGAAATGACTTGGTAAATCCCAAATGGGCCGATATTCCAGAACTTCGGCATGGTAAAAAGATGCCAATGGTGAATGAAGAATTGAACTTCTGGACTGCGTTTATCGAAAAGTATATATACTTTCACCCATTTACATTGACTAGTATCTTTTCAATCCTTTAATAAAGTGATAAGATAATTTTTTAATTTGAAAATTTCAATAACCAGTTTTATTCAAACTGACCGCGTACGACGAATAATGTTAGCGACTACCTTGATTTGCCTTCTTCATTTAAATTGTAAAATATACGTTTATAATAGCAAATAAACGGGCAATATAATAAATAAACGATTTTAGTGATCAAACAAACACTAAGTCTTGTAAACTACATGAAATTAAGACATCCTGTCAAATTAAGAGTGCTTCATAAAATTTAACCAAACATGTGTCGATTTATTCTAATTGTATTTCAGATACCTTTACCCGTTGGACTTTTCGTCTGAAAAGAAGAAAAAAGACCAAAAGGCGCTTTTAGAACTAAGGACGAACATATGCGTTGGCATGGCCATTGTTAATCTTCTTTGGATCGCAATCAACTTCATGTTCCAGTACACCAAACCAACTGAAATAAACATCAACTTAACAGTATGTGATATCAAACAAACAATAGTATTAATATAACATATAATCAGTCTATGTACACTGCAGATCAATTCATTAGAAGCTAAAGGACCGTATCTAGAATGGCTTGGTATGGTTTGTGGAATTACCTCCTGAATTCAATTTTTGATAAATTCGTAGAATCCATGTATATGTTAACACATCGTCGTGTACATTTTTTTCAAGAGTTCACGTACTTCTGAGGACAATATTGAGGAAGAGCGGACATCTGAGACTCAAAGTAGCAGCAGTGGGCCAATAAAGAACTTAGAAGTAGATGCACTTGGACTGATGTTCGTCTTTTTCTACCTACTGATCCTGATGATTCAGTTTGCAGGCATGATAATGCACCGCTGGGGAACCTTCTTACATCTCGTATCCGTTACAAAACTGGTTAATCCATTGGTATTACACAAGTTGTACATACTAAAATCCGTTTTCATTCAATATTTCTGCAAAAGTATGTTTCTTGATTGTGTCTGAAACCCCAAACGCACAGCACTTATTTATAATTTAATAGTCTTAATGTTGATTCGAAAGGTTAATGCAGACATTATTTGAATACAAATAAATTATTAAAAACGAAGCACATTCGTCCAAACACTTGGGACATTTCTTATTGAAAACAATTGTCATATTTTCGAAAAAAAACATTTTATTCAATCATGCATAAGACAAATTAAGCATCGTTCCAAAATGTGGAGCAATCTATATATTCCAATGGTATTATTATGCCCCACTTCGAAGAAGTGGTGTATTGTTTTGCTGAATGTCGGTCGGTCTGTCTGTCGGTAGACCAGTCTGTCTGTCGGTAGACCAGTCTGTCTGTCGGTAGACCAGTTCGTTTCCGATCAATAACTCGTCAACGAATTGACAGATAGGATTGATACTTCAAATGTGCATTCGCCTTGGACAATAGATGACCCCTATTGAAATTGGGGTCACTAGGTCAAAGTTCAAGGTCAACATCACACTAAGTATGAAAATCGTTTCAGTTCAAAAACTCGTCAACGAATGGACCGATTGGCTTGATACTTCACATGTGCATTGGCCTTGGACAATGGGATAACCCCTATTGAAATTGAGGTTACTAGGTCAAAGGTCAAGGTCATTATCAAACTTGGTGTTAAAATCGTTTTCGATCAATAACTCGTCAACGAATGGACCGATTGGCTTGATACTTTACATGTGCATTGGCCTTAGATAGTAGATGACCCTATTGAAATTGGGGTCACTGTGTCATAGGTCAAGGTCACTATCACACTAAGTGTGAAAACTGTTTCCGATCAATAACTCGTCAACGAATTAACCGATTGGCTTGATACTTCACATGTGCATTGGCCTAAGACAGAAGATGACCCCTATTGAAATTGGGATCAAAGGTCAAGGTCACTATCACACAAGGTGTGAAAATAGTTTCCGATCAATAATTCGTCAACGAATTGACCGATTGGCTTGATACTTCTCATGTGCATTGGCCTTGGACAGTAGATGGTACCTATTGAAATTGGGGTCACTAGGTCAAAGGTCACTGTCACAATAAGTGTGAAAATCGTTTCCGAACAATAACTCGTCAACGAATTGACCGATTGGCCTGATGCTTCACGTGTGCATTAGCATTGGACAATAGAGGACCCCGATTGAAATTGGGGTCACTAGGTCAAAGGTCAAGGTCACTATCACACTAAGTTTGAACACCGTCACACTAATATGATAAGATAAACTCTTCTGGTCAGTTTTGTTGCAAACAATCCTGTGTCAAGGACCTGTTTGTGGGGCATAATTCTCCGACCGCGGAGCTCTTGTTAAATATTATTTCAGTAATTACCTGTTGAAATAAAACTATGTTTGTAAACGCCAAAAAGAAAACTAATAAAAACTATAGCAATGCTTCCCTATGCAGTAAGTGTTTACACGCAAGCACAATTATAATAAACCCAAAACGTATGATTGGAATCTTAAGAAAGAAGCGTCTGTACCGTAGACAACTATGAATAATATAACGTGGTCAAAATACATTGAGAAATCAACATGTTTGATTTATTTAATATACAAAATGCATACAGTCAATGACTGTGCATGATGTACAAATTGTAGTCAATACTTATTCAAATAAATTGAAACCAAATCGTGTATTATCACAAGAATCTTTTCGAATATTGGTGAGCTAAGCTTTTCAATAACATCACAAATAGTGCTTAATAAAGTCCATATCATTTATATTTCGGTTTTTGGCAATATGAACACAAAGAGTTCTAAATGTGCCTTTTATGTGTTCACCGTTAATAAAATGCAAAAAATAAATATTCTTGTTGTTATTATTACGACATTTCAAATGTATGGTAATTTACAAACATAACCATTAAAGTTAATTTCATTATTTAATCGTGTTGGATCTTTTATATCACGTGTGATATGAAAATAACACTTAAACTAACTTCACAGTGATCCATTAAATTAATAGAATCTTGTATTTTTAAACATTTTGACACATGTATTGATCCCATGCACAAGAGTTATCATGTTACAACCTTGTGAGCCAATAAACATGTGTTTACTAATATAACTATGCACGCCTTATCTGCGTTTCAAAATTATGTAAAATGTAATTTTACAGAAAGCTAATAATTAATAAATATTATAATTAACAGTTTTATTATTCTAAAATTAATTTTTTCATATGAAACTATCTTGAGCATAACCTTTTGGGAACAAGAGCACCACAACACCATGCAGATTGCGTTGTCATTCGAAACAACCTACTATAACATTAACATTACCACATGTACAAAATTCACACGACTCGTTATAGACCTTATAGAAGTGAATACTTTCATCGGTTATTAAATATAAAATATAAAAAAACTGTCATCTACAAGGTACTGTATTCAACTGAGTTGTGGAGCATCGTAAACTAAACAAACGAAAACCATAATTGTAAAAATTAAGCAAGATGACGTCGATATTTATAGATTTCGAGCGATCATTTGTACTTATAACGAGTTGAACATATTTTTTAAAGACTATGGAAATAGTGCAATCATTTCAATTTTTTCAACATACATTCTCTATGAAAAACGGTTACCAGTAACTTTTTTCCAAGTTGCTAATATTATATAAGAAAACAACCACATACTGCTTATTCATTGATACATTTTAATTAAAACATTAATTTATTGTTATTTATTAAGGGCTACCCCACATGTTTTTGTGTTTATAATATATAAAATATAACTCAACACACAACAAAAATATGACTTTCAGAAAGGACAAAGTACAAGGAAACCTGAGACACCTAAGGGATTATCTGCAAACGAAGCTCGAAAAGCATGTGAAAGATTGTTAGAGGAGCCTTTATCAGACTATCCAGAAGACGAAGAACTAGAAAAAGAACAAGAACGGGAGTGTCAGGAAAATGCGAAACGACAGTTGGAACTACTCCAGAAAACTGGTAATCGGTATGTACAATTATTTAATATAAACTGAGCGTGTTATCAAGAAATATTTACGATTGGACAGTGTGGCATGCAATATTAGAAATGGTTTGTTATAATAAAAAACATAGTGGTTATTAAATGTCAACTGATGAGAGAATTATGTAAACATTATAACATGCGCCCATTTTTTTAACATGAGTTTTAAGCCGTTCAACAGTTACAGTCATGCTTGTGCATATTTCAGACTGAGAGTGACAGTGAACAACAAAGGTATTGGAGCATCGACTCGTCTTCTAGATCAATCTCAGAGTGTTGATCCCTCGTTATTGGCTCAAAGCGCTCGAATGCTTGCGAGGATGCCGAGTACACACCATCTGAGGAGGACGGTGACCATGACATCGCTAGATGTAACGAGACGAGAGGCTCAACATATTCTTCATAGACAACATGACCAATATAGAAACCGACCTCTTCCACCGGTGATAAAAAGTAGAAGGCGTTTAAATACAGGAGCAGTAAGATACGCAATGATATCGCGTTGGGACAATATGTTACAAAATAGGTAACATTTGTATAACACATTCAAATTACAAAATTCACACAAACATAATCTATATTACATGTTGTACACATGCTCATACTTTTTACCCATATATATATATATATATATATATATATATATATATATATATATATATATATATATATATATATATATATATATATATATATATATATATATTTTATTTTTTATTTTTATTTTATTTATTTATTTATTTATTTTAAACACAGAGAAAGAGATTTAGAGGAGTGTGCGTTTGGGGCATACACACATTAAAACATTTTAATGCAATGATGCATCGATATTTTAGGAACTCAGATATTACTGGAACGACAGGAAACGAAACCAAACAAGCAGAAATAGACAGAGACACACGGGAGCTTAGATATCTAGCCAATGCCATCCGTGAAATGAGCAGTGGCGACTCAGGGTAGGCATCCGTTCACGCCATTATTGTACAATTGAACCAAAACAATTAGGATAAGGGATCAGTGGTTCGAGCCCAGGGTTACTTTTTACTTTTTTTAAATGTTATTTTTTACTGGATCTTTTTAGATCCAATATATATCAATATAAAGCCCTTTAATTTATTCAAAAAAGTCGTTGAAACAATGGACTTCATAACTGTGACCGTATTGTGTTATGTAGTTAAATAAGTCTTCTTGGTAGTTTTTCAGAGGCTCGCTCAAGCACTCAGCTGTCAAATTATCATGACGTGATTTAGTCTTAGGTTTGAACTTTCAAATCATTAATACATTTTTGGCAATATTACCATGATGGTTTAAACATTGTTAAAGTTTTCAAGTATTTCTTGATGTGAAGCAAATACAATCGTAATGTCATTCTTTACACCTAGCGCGAAGTTTATGGTTGCAATAATAAGCTGTCGTAAACAAGTTGTAAAACTAATCCCTTTCACAGACTATCCAGAAGACGAAGATCTAGAACAAGAACGCGAAGATCAGGAAAATGCGAAACGACATTATAAACATTATAAAATGCGCCCATTTTTTTAAACATAAGTTTTTGCTGTGACCGTTTGGTGTTATGTAGTTAAATAAGTCTTCTTGGTAGTTTTTCAGATACTCGCTCACGTACTCAGCTGGTAAATGTTCATCACGTGATTATCTCCATCGAAAAAGGAACTGAAAAACCGGAAGTCTTAAAATTAAATACATCACCTCAAGAAAAAAGTACGTCATGCCGATTGGTTCTATTGCTGTTCAATGAAAACAATAAGATGGTTGTTTATAATTATATCTCAAATAATAGGACAGGAAGGTCGCTAAAACTTGTTTTCGTTCACGTTATAACACACTCATTGGGATGTTCATTGAAAGAAATAATCCTAATATCTTAGCAACATTTCTGTCTTTATATTAAAACGTTATGTTTGCAAATATTGCCGATTGCAGCAAATTATTTGAAATATAACAACACTTTGAAAGGGTTGAATCACACACAAAAAGAATAATTAGAAGATTTGCAACCGGACCGGCTAGAAGTTTTCGGTACATTCATGAATCGAGGTTTCGATTCTCGGTCCGGCCACATGTCCGTTGTTGGGAATGGTTATGGAATTCTTTCTACTGTCATTATCCCTGTATCTCTGAATCAAGTAGGGAACTTGTCAGTTACTGGCGTATGCATGGACCCTTAGTACTGGTCACGCAGCTATACATATTGACCGCCGTTATATGACGCATATTGTTTGATAACGGTCATAAAATCAACGATATAAAATAGAAGATTCGTTTACATTATCCTTAAATAATTAAAATGAATGCTATCCTAAAGTTGCAAAGAAAGTTGCCCAACGACTGACGCTGAGGTAGTAAAATCAAAATTATCTCTAGATTCAAACTTGTATAGATATGTACAAAATCATAGTCTTAGGTTAGAACTTTCAAATCATTAATACATTTTTGGCAATATTACCATTATGGTTTTAACATTGTTAAAGTTTGCAAGTATTTCTTGATGTGAAGCAAATACAATCGTAATGCAATTTTCTACACGTAACGCGAAGTTTATGGTTGCAATAATAAGCTTTCGTAAACAAGTTGTAAAACTAATCCCTTTAACAGACTATCCAGAAGACGAACAACTAGAAAAAGAACAAGAACGGGAAGATCAGGACAATGCAAAACGACAGTTGGAACTACTCCAGAAAACTGGTAATCGGTATGTACAATTATTTCATTTAAACTGAGCGTGTTATCAAGACATATTTACGACTGTGCAGTGTGGCATGCAAAATTAGAAATGGTTTGTTATAAAAAACAACAACTGGTAATTAAATGTCAACTGATGAGAGAATGATGTAAACATTATTAATGCGCCCATTTTTTTTAAATATAAGTTTTAGCTGTGACCGTTTTGTGTTATGTAGTTAAATAAGTCTTTTTGGTAGTTTTTCAGATACTCGCTCAAGTACTCAGCTGTCCAATTTTGAACACGTGATTGTCTCCATCGAAGACGGAACTGAAAAACCGGAAGTTTTAGAATTAAATACTTCACCTCAAGAACAAAGTACGTCATGCCAATTGGTTTTATTGCTGTTCAAGGAAAACAATGAGATGGTTGTTTATAATTATATCTCAAATAATAGGACAGGAAGGTCGCTTAAACTTGTTTTCGTTTACGTTATTACACACTCATTGGGATGTTCATTAAAAGAAATAATCCTAATATCTAAGCAACATTTCTGTCTTTATATACAAACGTTATGTTTGCAAATATTACCGATTGTAGCAAATTATGTTCAAAATATAACAACATTTTGAAAGGGTTAAATCACACACAAAAAGAATAATTAGGAGATTTGCAACCGGACCAGCTAGAAGTTCTCGGTACATTCATGAATCGAGGTTTCGATCCTCGGCCCGGCCGCATGTCCGATGTTGGGAATTGTTATGAAATTCTTTCTACGGTCATTATACCTGTATCTCTGAATCAAGTAGGGAACGTGTCAGTTACTGGCGTATGCATGGACCCTTAGTACTGGTCACGCAGCTATACATATTGACCGCCGTAATATGACGGCATATTGTTTGATAACGGTCATGAAATCAACGATATAAAATAGAAGATTCGTTTACATTATCCTTAAATAATAAAAATGAATGTTATCCTAAAGTTGCAAAGAAAGTTGCCCAACGACTGACGCCGAAGTAGTGAAATCAAAATTATCTCTAGATTCAAACTTGTATAGATATGTACAAAATCATAGTCTTAGGTTAGAACTTTCAAATCATTAATACATTTTTGGCAATATTACCATTATGGTTTTAACATTGTTAAAGTTTGCAAGTATTTCATAATGTGAAGCAAATACAATCGTAATGCATTTTTCTACACGTAACGCGAAGTTTATGGTTGCAATAATAAGCTTTCGTAAACAAGTTGTAAAACTAATCCCTGTCACAGACTATCTGGAAGACGAAGAACTAGAACAAGAACAAGAACGGGAAGATCAGGACAATGCAAAACGACAGTTGGAACTACTCCAGAAAACTGGTAATCGGTATGTACAATTATTTCATTTAAACTGAGCGTGTTATCAAGACATATTTACGACTGTGCAGTGTGGAATGCAAAATTAGAAATGGTTTGTTATAAAAAAAAACAACTGGTAATTAAATGTCAACTGATGAGAGAATGATGTAAACATTATTAATGCGCCCATTTTTTTTAAATATAAGTTTTAGCTGTGACCGTTTTGTGTTATGTAGTTAAATAAGTCTTTTTGGTAGTTTTTCAGATACTCGCTCAAGTACTCAGCTGTCAAATTTTGAACACGTGATTGTCTCCATCGAAGACGGAACTGAACAATCGGAAGTTTTAGAATTAAATACTTCACCTCAAGAACAAAGTACGTCATGCCGATTGGTTTTATTGCTGTTCAAGGAAAACAATGAGATGGTTGTTTATAATTATATCTCAAATAATAGGACAGGAAGGTCGCTAAAACTTGTTTTCGTTTACGTTATTACACACTCATTGGGATGTTCATTGAAAAAAATAATCCTAATATCTAAGCAACATTTCTGTCTTTATATACAAACGTTATGTTTGCAAATATTACCGATTGTAGCAAATTATTTTCAAAATATAACAACATTTTGAAAGGGTTAAATCACACACAAAATGAATAATTAGGAGATTTGCAACCGGACCGGCTAGAAGTTCTCGGTACATTCATGAATCGAGGTTTCGATCCTCGGTCCGGCCACATGTCCGATGTTGGGAATGGTTATAAAATTCTTTCTACGGTCATTATACCTGTATCTCTGAATCAAGTAGGGAACGTGTCAGTTACTGGCGTATGCATGGACCCTTAGTACTGGTCACGCAGCTATACATATTGACCGCCGTAATATGACGCATATTGTTTGATAACGGTCATAAAATCAACGATATAAAATAGAAGATTCGTTTACATTATCCTTAAATAATAAAAATGAATGGTATCCTAAAGTTGCAAAGAAAGTTGCCCAACGACTGACGCCGAGGTAGTGAAATCAAAATTATCTCTAGATTCAAACTTGTATAGATATGTACAAAATCATAGTCTTAGGTTAGAACTTTCAAATCATTAATACATTTTTGGCAATATTACCAATATGGTTTTAACATTGTTAAAGTTTGCAAGTATTTCATAATGTGAAGCAAATACAATCGTAATGCATTTTTCTACACGTAACGCGAAGTTTATGGTTGCAATAATAAGCTTTCGTAAACAAGTTGTAAAACTAATCCCTTTAACAGACTATCAGGAAGACGAAGAACTAGAAAAAGAACAAGAACGGAAAGATCAGGACAATGCAAAACGACAGTTGGAACTACTCCAGAAAACTGGTAATCGGTATGTACAATTATTTCATTTAAACTGAGCGTGTTATCAAGACATATTTACGACTGTACAGTGTGGCATGCATTATTAGAAATGGTTAGTTATAAAAAAAATAACTGGTTATTAAATGTCAACTGATGAGAGAATGATGTAAACATTAGAAATGCGCCCATTTTTTTAAACATAAGTTTTAGCTGTGACCGTTTTTTTATGTAGTTAAATAAGTCTTCTTGGTAGTTTTTCAGAGACTCGCTCAAGTACTCAGCTGTCAAATTTTGAACACGTGATTGTCTCCCTCGAAGACGGAACTGAAAAACCGGAAGTTTTAGAATTAAATACTTCACCTCAAGAACAAAGTACGTCATGCCGATTGGTTTTATTGCTGTTCAAGGAAAACAATGAGATGGTTATTTATAATTATATCTCAAATAATAGGACAGGAAGGTCGCTAACACTTGTTTTCGTTTACGTAATTACACACTCATTGGAATTTTCATTGAAAGAAATAATCCTAATATCTAAGCAACATTTCTGTCTTTATATACAAACGTTATGTTTGCAAATATTACCGATTGTAGCAAATTATATTTAAAATATAAAAACATTTTGTAAGGGTTAAATTACACACAAAAAGAATAATTAGGAGATTGGCTTCCGGACCGGCTATAATTTCTCAGAACATTCATGAATCGAGGTTTCGATCCTCGGCCCGGCCACTTGTCCGGTGTTGGGAGTGGTTATGAAATTCTTTCTACGGTCATTATCCTTGTATCTCTGAATCAAGTAGGGAACTTGTCAGTTACTGGCGTATGCATGGACCCTTAGTACTGGTCACGCAGCTATACATATTGACCGCCGTGATATGACGGAATAATGTTTAATAACGGTCATAAAATCAACGATATCAAATAGAAGATTCGTTTACATTATCCTTAAATAATAAAAATGAATGTAATCCTAAAGTTGCAAAGAAAGTTGCTCATTGACTGCCGCTGTGGTAGTAAAATCAAAATTATCTCTATATTCAAACTTGTATAGATATGTACACAATCAAAGTCTTAGGTTTGAACTTTCAAATCATTAATACATTTTTGGCAATATTACCATTATGGTTTAAACATTGTTAAAGTTTGTAAGTATTTCTTGATGTGAAGCAAATACAATCGTAATGCAATTTTCTACACCTAACGCGAAGTTTATGGTTGCAATAATAAGCTGTCGTAAACAAGTTGTTAAACTAATCCCTTTAACATTTCGAATCGGTGTACTTTTTGATTCAAATGATCGATGTTGTATTCTCTGTTTTTGGTTTCGAACAAAAATATGAACTAAATATCGGTATTTCTAGATGCTGATACAAACCAAATGTACCATTACGTGATTGATGTTGCCAGCCTTCCCGCGTATACATACAGTCGAACTTCAATTCAGGGTATTGAAAGAAAATGTCGAAAACATCTGACAAAAACAAGATTCAGTGAACGCGACACAGAAGTATTCCTGTCTAAAGAGACTCATCTGTTTACTACCATGGTACAATCAAGCATTTTTAAGTGTGCCATTTCAATGGATTGTCTCATTGGAATAAAAGATATCGAGAACAAAATCAAGTGCACAAATGCAGCCTGCGTAATTGTTATTAAATTTAGGCAGCTACATGAAATGCGCCATATTTTGGAAGAACTAAAGGAATCGGGTTTGGAATTCTGCGTCTTAATAATTGGTGATAAACCTGGCAGCAAAGATCTTCACACTCTTCGAAATCTTCTAGTAGCATACACGTCAGAAAATGATATTCAAGACGCTGTTGATGATCTTCTTGAAAGGTTTGCATTTTCTGTATTGAAGAAATTGATGGAGCAAATTGCGATAGAGGTTAACATCGGATCGGACGAACGCAAAACAGGTAGGCGTGATGGGTTTGATTAGATTTGACTAGACATTCAGACGTTAATACACATATTTAAAAATATGACAATTATATGTTTAATCTATATAATGTAGGTGATTTTGATGAGACGTTGCATGAAATCTATCAACATGTACGAGGGGCTTACAACAACAGCGGGGTACCAGGTAATGAGCGACCATTAATTCCTCAAGGCAATTTCAACTACCCTTCGAACATCAATGCTGTACGTATAAATAACATCTGTCATAAAGATACACAATACACTTTATTTTCGCGTTTGGTCACAAAACCATGGTTTTAGTCGAATACGATGTTCAATACTATGTTAGATGCCCTACATTTTTTTAAGAACAAAATGTAATGTAAATTAACTTCTTTGCTGTTGTACATATACACAGAACATATTCACGGAACAACGAAACAACGATTATGTGAATATCAGTGTAAGATATAAAAATTGATTGTTTTACACATCAATCTAATATTATGTTTCCAAGTGTGAAAAAACTCTTTATCGGAAGCGCAATGTCTAAATACACTTCTGTTCTATTGTAAACACGTGCCACTTTCCTAGGTAAGTTTAATTGTAAGATTACTCAAAATGTTTTGCTTATGATTTAAAATAATATCGAACAAATAAATTTCGTTGTAGATCATTGCTCAAGTTCTTCAAGTGCAAGGTGTAGTTGCATGTTTTAGGAACAACAGACGTCTTAAGATCTATATTGATAAAACAACTGTTGAATCTGAAAGCGAATGTTCGAATACCGTTATCAAAATCCTTTCTACTAATGGATTTGACAAATACTTGGTCGTCGTTGGTACGCTAGAGCGATTTTGCTGCCAAGCTGGCGATCCCATTTCGGATAGTCGGATTGAAGCTACGCTAGGAGGATTTGCTGATAAGTGTAACGGATTATCGCCATCTATGAACCACCCTCAACAAGAATGTATACAGGAACCTGAGAACGAGCCCATACTTGTAGCTCTCATATCTCGCCATGTAGCTACAAATATACACTCTCTCAAAGTATCCGACAAGATCCTAGGACATATTAAACATGTACACGATTGCCATTGGTTGGATATCGTGCCAGTGGACGTCGATCAAGAAGTACGAAACGATTGCGAAACACGTTTTCGAACAGAAAATAATATATTGAAACATGCCGAACTAAACGGGCTTAATTTAGCAAATTGTTCGCCAGTTCACATTTGGGGAGCAAAATCGTCCCCTGGTTTGGGATTTCTAACAGCATGTGACCCAAGTGAAATAAATAAGCACATATTTATTGAGAGTCGGTCTCCTGAAAACGGTTTCTGCGTCCCCGGTGACAGCGGTTCTATTGTATGTAGCAGTGACAGAAAAGGCCGCTTGTTTGCATTAGCAATCCTTATCGGTAAATTTACGCCATCGAAAATTATAGAAAAAGCGCAGCAAAATGAAGAATATGCCAACATGTACGTACCAGCAGAAGATCCGATGGACCAATCTAATGAGCATGCACAAAACACACTTGAGAAAAAGACTTGCGTTGGAGAAGATTCAGCAACTGGCACAGACAATGGAACGTTGACAACTGAACAATTAATATACAGCAGAGAAGGTGTACACAAACTAGAGCCAGAATTTGTAGCGCTTAATCTTGTAAACGCATTTGAAGGTTTGTCTGAAAAATATAAGTGTCAATTCAGACTCTGTAGAGAAAAAAAAAAGAAGTGAATGCTTAAACATATAAAATAAATTACTTATATTCCAAAACATGCATCGTACAATAAGACCTAAAATGTAAATACTAATATTAAAACGAGTGTCACGATCTTATTATCGTTTTACAAACAAATAAAGCGCTGATGAATAAAAGACTACAGTTGAAGGTCAGAAGAAGTCCTTTCAGAAAATATACGAAAGAAAAGTTTTATTTAAATTGCAAACAGTACCATTAGGCAGAGTAGGCAACTGCGAGGTTTCTGGTCCCCATGAAACTGTAACCCTAAACCCTATAAGTTTCACTGTCTATGGGCCTCCACGGTGCTTAATCCGATACTGATTGCAAATTGTGTCCTGATGTAAAGCAGACAACTCAAGCATTACACAAGACATATACACTGTTTGGAATATCCGTTAAGATCTGTTCATACGAAACATGTACATTATTTTGATTCTGCAACAAACAATCGGTGCAAACTTGTTCGTTTCAATCAATATTTGAATTATGGCACCATATAAACATTTTAGATGATTTGTTAACATAATATTTTCCTTCATATTATAATGCTGACATAAGCTTACGAAAGTTAAATATTGAAATCGTATATACATGTATTCGCTTTAAGATCTTAAACGTCCAAAATTCCGAGTTGCAACGGAAATAAATTTTCGTGTTCAGTGTTAATTTTTATTATAAAGTCTAAATAAAGGTAATACTTTAAAAAAAGATTAACTATTAAAATATACATTTAAAAGACTGGTAAAATTGTATTTTTTTTAGTTTAGCTTTACTCATCCCCAGCGAGAACAAATAATTTGATTTTGTGAAAACATTTTAAAATGTAAACACTGTACTCCCAGTCAAACTGCTAATTAACGTTGGCTTCGTTTATATATACGATTCGTGATTTTCAGAAGCCCCATGCAATTCATCCATTGTTGTATTTCTTATCATTATTAGATGGACAGTTATTACGAGGACCATCAGTTTAGCTTTTTTGTTTGAAAGCATTTGGATTTTGAAAAAGATTTGTTTACATTTCAACATTTTTCAAAGTGAAATACATGTGGTACGTTTTAACCCAATAGTTAGTTAGTTTATGCATACAATTATGTTATTTTTCATTATTATATTTGATTGTTAAATGTGATGTACCTTTTAATATTAAAGGTGAGGTTTATTTGTCGAGCAAAATGTATAAGTGACAACAACGAGACTCCATGCAAACATCATGTTTGTGATTTACATTTTCATCTAAAGGAAACTAGTTCAAGTCTATAATTACATAAATAATGTCTTCGGACATTGGGCAACAACGTATTGCAATAACGGTAAAAAGGTAAACATTTTGCGATTGGCATTCCGTATCATATTGGTTGAACAAGCGTGCCTTATATTGAATATTCTTAATTGCATGAGGAAGTTTGAGTGCGGACCAGTTTTGTGAAATGCTGGTTTAATGTGAGTTGTAATTTGTATGGGGCATAGCAACGGCTAGTATGGTTTCAGAACCAAGAAAATCAGATATTTTATGCAAAGTGTTCATTTAATGATTGGTTTTTACAACCAGCGAATTCTTTATTTGAATATAATATTGGCCGATGAACTTTTGTATCGGGCGCGGGAAAAACATAATAAGAATGAATAAACAAAATAGTTACGAACACAATGTTGACAAACAACCGCTGTTCTTGTGTGTGTGTATTTTTAATCGGTTTCTGGGTTATTTAAGTCATCACGGTGGTTAGATAAGCTACTCACATGGCCATTTATCACGGGCGCCACCTATTTTGCATTAAATAATCTAATGCTTCTTCCGAGGCGGCTAAGGACCGGTTGTTTTCAAATGTCACTGATACTTCTACAGGGTGGGTAGGTTTTATTTTATTTTTTGAACATTTTTCGCATCATTAAAAAAATGTAGTGCGATTCATCGAATATTTATTCATCCACAACTGTACAGAAACATATAATAACAACCCATTTGGAAACGTGGTGACCTTTATACGTTGTGGCATGGTAAAGTTAATAAAAGTAAATCCATGTATTTTGCCTGTGTGAAGAGCAAATTTTCACCTAACCAAACTGCTAACGACATCAAGCTATCGCGTTGAACAAGTTTTTGAATGCAGAAAACATTGGCTTCTTGTCGATCAAATAGATAATTTTGCATTCTTCCATAATAGATGGAGCCTATGCGTATGAAAGAAGATGGCGCCAATGCAAATTTTCAGCTATTTTTTTTTTGGTTGCCGACCATACACTTTTTGTGTGGTATTCCAGGTTGAGTGTTCGCTTTTTGTTTCTTAATTCGATCTTAATGAAATATAATAAAAAAGTAATCTGCATTATCATAACGTGACTTGTGTTGAAAAACGATTTTGAATATTTCCGTCATTAAACATTCTATAAATAAGAAAAGTTACTTTAGTACAATAAAAAGGTTAACGATTTAACACCGAGCTATCCTATTTTGTGGAGATGTTTATGGGAACAATCGAGATATTCTAGCCTAATTAGGATTTGTTGAATTTTGCCTTTAAATGAATCAAGCATTTAGATTTGGGGATAAAACTCATCGTTTCAAGCACAAGTAGCATCTTTAAATTATTTCGTGACATGTATGACTGTTTAAACACATTTGTTGTGGTAGAAATAATATGAGAATGTAGAGACTTTAGTGTTTGGATTTATTGAGGATGCCGTATTTTGGTTTTATATGGTACAATATGTTTTATTCAGGTTGCTGACTTCTTAACTGAGTTGGTGACTTATATATCTGCATCTTATTTTATTATAGAAGATAATATGTTCTGTTTAGATTTGGTTTTAAATATTTACGTTGAAAAATAAAAAGAAAAAAGAAATATGAAAAAGGAACTTTATCTTTCATATCTAACATTATATATCGAATATAATTCATGTAAGGATTCATATATCATGCACTGGCGCCACATACTGCCCTTAGCGCCACCTCTCTGGCATTGGCTACATCTCTTTTGGAAAAATACAAAATTATCTACATGTATTAGATCTGCAAGAACCCAATGTGTTTGTGCATGCAACAACTAGTCTATATTGAACGCAGTCATTTGATTTCGTTAGCGAACTAATCGGGTGGAAGTTGACTCGTCACACAAGCAAAAACCATCGATTAGCTTTCAGGAACTCCACCATACCAACACCTATGAAGGTCACCATATTTAAAAATGGCTTGTGATTGCATGTTTCTATATATATTTGGATAAATAAATCTGCGCTGAATCGCACTACATTATTCGGTAATTAAAATTATGCGAAATATGTTGAAATAAGCACATACAACCTACTCAGCTTGAAGAATTATGTGTACTATTTCAAAACATCCGGCCCTTTGCGCCGCCTCGGAAGAGGCATTGGCTTATTTATAAATGCATCGCAAAAAGAGGTGGCGCCCGTGATTATCGGCCGTGAATCAGTCCGGAGGGAATTACTTTAATCAGTAACTGGCAATTGCCCTTGTGTAATCAGGCGTTTAAGGAGAAAGGTTGTGAACATAATTTCTCTTACAATAACGTATCGTCAAGAGACATACATAGATTTGATACACACATTTTTGACAAACGCATCATGATGAATTTATGACATTTGCAGTTTGGTAATCAATCTCTAGCACAAAATTCATCCACACGGGTATTTCACCCAAATGACCCCACATTTTCAAAAAGCTTTAAATATTGTGCCATTTGTATAGATTCGTTTTAAAGATAATTAATAAGAGCATATTAAATTGTTAGTATATAAATGTCTGCAATTATTTTGTCTATCGATCAAACGGAAATTTACAATGTATATTACATTTTATTTTACATTATAGTTATATGTTTGAGATCGCGTACGTAATGTTCTAATATTGCATTAACGCACAACATAGTGCGAATTTGTATTTTTATTTAAAATAACATAAGTTTAACAACAGGTTTAGAAACGCGAATTTTTTTAAGGCGTTATAGGTCTTAAAACAAGCGTCTGTTTGTAATTTGGTATATGTAAATATTAAGTGTGTATATAGTAATATCTCTGTTAGAAGAAAATTGTATTGTACATTTTGTATAATATTACCATACCCAATCCCCTGTACAAATACAAATTGATTTTGTTAACACATGACCAACAGGCTTGGTCCTTTGATATCATTACTTTTATATCATTCGACCACATGGTACATCGACATCCAATAAATCGACATTCAGTATTATATCTTATTTGTAAGAAAATATCTGTTTTGCTGAATGCGAGCAGTAAACGAAAGACTTACGATGTAACGACATTTCCCCCACTATATATCAACTGAACGCGTGCTTTCAAATTATATAGATAGTGTAACATAAACACTGGTAATGGTTACAATTTACTATTTTTTAATTTCGATGGCAGAGTGACCGACAAGGGTGACCCAAAACTCGACCACACAAATGAGCTATTTTAAAACTCTCTACAGCGCGAGATAGTTTGCAAAATAAAAGTCCCACGTTTCTCGTTGTTCATAGTAGTTCATATATGTAGTTCCTAATAAATTGTGTTAATAATGATGTATGTTTTGATTTAATGAATATATAAGTATATAACAATATATGCAATTAAAAATATATATGCAATTTAAAGTGCTATATGTGTTTTGTACTCAAATTTAAAATATTAATCGATTATACTTCTTCGTATATATGTATAACTTAGTGTACATGTATATTAAATAAATGATGTTGAAAAGGAAAGCAATAATTACCAGTTATCCTGATGTTTGTTTGTCGTGTGCATGTGTATTTGTGATCGAATCTCTGTTACCTGTCATTTTTTCATATAAACTATTGCGTAACATTGTTGTTTAGTTATTTATCTGCTAAAATACACCTATACAACTGATAGGAAACTGATTTCAGTAAACACTCCTGAAATCGTTCAACAGCGGATGCCCTTTTTATGGTATAACCTTTGGTTTTAACTAAAAATTGATTGTGTTCTCGTCCCATTGGTGTATTTCTTTTGCTTTGTTTAAGTCGTTTAATGTTATCGGTTAATACTACGATATATATTTGCTCACCTGTTGTTCCTTAATACATTAAAATGTATATGTTCATTGTATTATGTGACAAATGAAACATAGCAAAGACTGGTTAAATAATGTTGAAGATAAACAATCATTTTATAAGTAACCAATAAATTTTACACATGTATGTTTACTACAGAGTATATACATTTAATCAAATCTTACATGCATTTGTTTGTTTTATGTATTGTGCATTAATGCATATATATGCCCATATTTCCATGTGTATTTATTTGCCCATAAATAAAAACATGTTTGTTCACAAACTTGGAATAATTGCCGATGAAAACAAGAACATTTTCAGAAGGGTCATAAAAAGTTTACTTGATCATGTACACGAATATTGTAACACCGTTAACCATGATAATTTATTAGAATACAAATTATGTACTTTTCTGTTCTCAGTACCTGTCGATTTTAATAGCAAACAATGAAACTCCAGAAACATGAGAACAGAAATTCGTGTTATTCTCCACTTCCTTTTAATCACAACACCAACTTCACAACACCAACTACAAACATACAATGATTACAACTGGAATCAGCGCCTTGGAATGGTCGATGAAAAAGGCTTCAATTTAAGTAAATAGCTATTTATCTGCTGTGAACTTTAATTCAAATCGGTATACCAATTAAAATTATAATAATTTGTGAATTGGATATTTGTTGCTTAAACAATGTATAATTATTGTTGAACAAATATTTATGTCAATTGCTTATTATATCTGTGCTTATATATTTCTTTAATTCTCCGCGTTTTATATAAATTGCTAAAACAATGTATAATGTATGCGCAATAAAATTGCGCACTTGAAGTGAAATTTCTGTGGTATGTGTGTTATTTGTGCTATTTTTAGCAACTTAGGACAAGTTTTAGGAAATATAATATGGAGCCCGGTACGATCCCCAGTTAAAGTTTCACTGTATTTAAAAAATCTGTAGACTGTATACTTTGATACTATGTTTTTTCTTCGACTAATTTTGTCAATCGTAAACGCCGATTGACCGTGATTTTCTTCGGTGTTACGCGGAATCCATTAACTAAAGAATATCATTAACGTCCATTTTTATTGACAAACATCGAATCATTATGACGTGCGAGTTAAAATGTTGGTAATGCGGATACTACTATAACCGATGGCACTCTGATAATAGACAAAAATAAAAGCCACGCGCGAGAGGTAAGTTCTACATTTTTTTTAAAGTTCTATCATAAAGATTAGTTTATTTTAGACAAGGTACAATGTCGAGTTGCTAAATGATGTATCCATTTCTATTTTTTAAGAACAAAATCACAAACTTATGATAGGTTTTAGCCCAAAAATAGAAAATTTGGTCGGAAAACAGCATGAACCGGATGGACAGTAAAAATTTCAACAAAATAAAAATAAACTACTCAGAAATATTGAAAGACATTATTTGATATTCCAGCATGCCGAGTCATCACTGTGCCTCAAATACTGAAATTTTGACAGTATTCAATGAAATATAAACGAATAAACAACATGTTTTTATCGGTGGTATTCATGAAGTTGCGAACAGTTTGATTCCCGATAAAGGTCACTTCTGATAACAGAGACTTTCAATAAATCGGGCATTCTGATAACTGAGTTTTATGTTCTACGTGAAATGCATTTATGTATATTATGCATATTCTTATCAAACATTTTGAAGTACGAATCAATATAATAATTGCAATTTCAAATAAGATTAAAACGCTTATTTCTGAAGAAATATAATTCAAGTGACCACCGGAAATAATTTTCTACATCATTAGCTTGTTTTTTCGGCGTAAGCTGCATAAGCCAGCTTTTCACCCTGACTTGACCTTTGTAAGTGTCCAATAAAATTCAAATAAAAATCCCGCGGCTAGGTACGAATGAATACACTTCATTTATTCCATTGGCTGATTTGAGTATACCACCAGAACATTGGAAACATATCCGCGTCTTTGTAACACTGTTTTACTGTATGAAACAATTTTATCTCTAATGAAAAGGCTTAATAGATAGAACAGTTTTACACTCAATTCTCGACATCAATACAGTTTGTGCGTACACCTTTTATTTTCAGAGTATTACCAGCGCAAAAGCGTTTATACTTAAAAGGCTATGTTCTCATATTTAGTACTTACTTCCATATTCCTGTCAACATATTAACATGTAAAAGTATAAAGAGCAGTGGAAGCGAGGCCTCACTTTAAAGAATTGTATTTCAACCCGCGAGGTTTCGGGTCAAGTCGCGGACATTCAGAGTTTATATACAGGTCATCACCGGAGTTCGCGGTCAGTAAAATAATCGTTATATAATAAAGACGCTATCCGTGAACTAGGTGACCTGGAATTTTCTTTAGACCAGAAATATGTTAAAAGAAGATATTAAGCAATATAATTATGGTATGTCAATAATAGATTCTTAATGTGTTTTCAACAATACAATGATAAATATTATTTTTAATAAATTTAACAATAATTATTCCACCATATTGCCTAATGTACTAAAGTGATATTATGAGCATGTAACAGTTTATAGGTGTCTATCGCAACCGTTGATTATTTTTGATGTTTCTACTTCATATACACTTATAGTAATTAATGCAGCATCAACATACTAAAACAATATACCAGAAAGAGAAAAATAATGCATTTGAATATTAACCGTACTTTCGTTTGACAACTGATCATGCGTTTACGAGTTGCGTAAATTTAGTTTTAGTGCAGATTTGTTCATACGACACAAAGACACAATATTGTTTTACGGATCATTTCGGCTTACAGGACTGGGTGGGTCACGTAAGAATATCGAATATAAAATATATTTTTATAAACAACTGGTAGCAAGGTGAGTTGCAGATAATTGATCAGTAACCACATTTTAACTAACTATTTTGACCTGTTAATTCTTTTCAGCTCAATTCAACAGTGCAAAATGCCCATAATATCACTTTAAGCATGAGCACGATGATTCTCGATACTGTTAATAATCGAATCAAATAGCAATGCCCGACAGACCACTAAAACAGGTTTGTTCTCGTGTGGCCGGTTGACTCATATGTTTAAATTTCACTTCCATTCTTCTTTTGGTTTTCTGTTTTGTATCTATAGGTTTATGACCAGCAATATGTTATAATGTAAAATAAGCCGCGAAAACTCCCCGTAACATCCCGTACTGCGTGTGATGCAGCTAAGAACTGCACAGAAAAAGACATTCGCTATCCTTGATCTCATTCATTAAACTATTTACGCCGTATATCTTTTTTAAAGATATTTCTTGTTAGTGGTAACTTGAGATTTAGAGAGATGAAAATACAACGGATCATGTGGATCTACGCGATCGTGAGAAATTTTACTTATAACAGGGCTCTAAATCACGGTAGCGAATGGGTCTTTAAGAGCAAATATACGTTTGTTCTTCAAAAAAATCATATGTCGTTGGAGCTCTTTAACATCGCATCAACAAGACGATGCTAATGTGTAGCCACAAAATTAATAAGATAATGGCAAACTCCCTTTATTTTGAGCTCTGCATATAGGGAGCACTTACTTTAAAGCAATGATAATGTAAGCTCTCGAAGTGCGAATCACCTGACCCTCAATCACGTAATTAGTAAAGTTAAAAGAATTTCGGACCGGCATCGCTACTGATATTTATCTCTAAGTAGCAGTTTTAGCAGAGTGATGTTTCATGACATGCTATCTAATATACAAGTAAATGGCCTTAGTACCTTTATTATGGAATTATTATACATGCTTTAGAGCAACCGTTTCGCTACAAAGCACGTTAGACAAAATTGTTTAAACTCGTGTACTATGCGAAGATTTGGCGGTTGGCTAGAAAACTGGAAAATATATGTTCATATAGAATGCAATTATCAGACATATCGAAATAGTTTTCAATTTATCTTTCTCAATTATACAAAATCATAATCATATTTCAAAGAGATACGAAAATGTCCGGTAATTCGTTTTTTAATTTACGTCAGAACATACATTTTTATGTACTGCCTGCTTACTATAACAACATTCCACAGCGAATTCTGCATTTCTGTTTCAATCTTATATCTGGTAACAAGTTTGAGTAATCGGGAATAGAAGTGCTATTGTCATTGAGATGATCGGTTAAAGAAGTGTCCATGAAAGTTTGGCATCCGACTCTTTAAACACTTGAATTTTGTCAAATATGTTAGTAAACTTAAATGTAACATGCTGTAATATTGATGGACATATTGATCTTTTATTTCGAAAAGTAAGCACGTTCTTGATTTAATTTGAAGTATTTTTATTTTGTTGAATATGTACTGATTATACAATTCATGCTGGTTATCGATGGTTTTTTTATCGTTTTCTTTCTCACATAATCCACCGTTTTCCCGCGAATTCCTTTTAACGCAATATCGAAGTGATAAACATCGACCAAACAATATTCCGTGTATAAAAACCAAATTAACAAAACATCATGCAGATACGCTGAAGAACTCTTCTTTCGCGCGTGGCTTTTTTGTTCTCTTTTATCGAAGTGTCATCTGTTGTCAACGTATCCGCATACAAGGCGTGAGCAAATGCGCACATGGTTCATACTATCAATTTCATTGCCGCAATCAACAGTTGGCACAACAATGGTATTATCCCATGAAACTCAAGTTCATGTGTAAATTGTGTTAATTCAATAGTATGGTTTCGGGTTAATTAAAAGTATTCTTCATAAAAACATTGATTTCAAGACAGTTAAATTAATCACGTCGAAAATCAGGCATGGTTTCTTAATTCTATGTAATGTGTGAAAGTGAGGAGTTTGTAGCCTTCTTGCACGCCGACCCATTGCTACACAACACACGTGTTCGTAAGAAATGTTACTTAGTTTGCGTGTCGGTTCTTCATTATACATTAAAAAAACTATTAACATGTTAACAATTCGTGTTTTGTTTTCTAAAGTAATGACATATATTGTGATGGTACTTTGTGGTAGCATAACGGTATAAAGCAGACGAAAATATGCAGGATACATGTCTTTTGGACGGAATGTTTGGAGTGTGTTTGTGCCATTGGCGTGAGTGACTATTAAACAATTGATACAACTTTTATTGAACATTAATAAGTTTATTATAAGTTGAGTAAAGACTTCGTCTTTTATTCAAACCGCTCATTGACTCTTATTACTTCTTTCACACATGTATAAAAAAAAGAAACTAATTTGTTGAAACTCTTTATTACCTCTTATTTAAAATTAAAACAAATTACTAACAATCCATTTATAATTTTAATGAGAGTTATAAACGATTTTATAAATAGTTTGATATTACCTTTGATCGAGACTTTTATAAATAAAAATGATGATGACCAAATATAGGATACTTAATAATCGGTCTAGTTATATTTACAGACATGTATGCATTGTTTATTTAACAGATTCGTGCAGTTTGAAAACCTGGTCATATTGCTTACTTAGTACGATTACCGTTCTTTTAACTTAAGTTTATTCAAATAATGCGGCTTTTTTGCATGAATGTTCTGAGATTAAACATGTAATTAAAGGAACTCAACGGGTTTCATTTTAAATTGCAAGACTCGACAATTGAACAAATAGTTATTCATGGCAGTTATTATAAAATATATTATGTTGATTAATATTTTAAAATGCCAGTTAGAATAGGTGCAATCCTATCCCAACCATTTTGAAATACTCTATTTATTTTTATACAAGGAAAGTGTTTATTGTGATCATATTTAAATACCAAAGCATATGGTTATTTGACGAAATGAGTTCACTGTTGATGACAATTTCAAGTTTCTTGTATTGAAATAATTTTGAGTTGTATAGAGATATCAAACATTTAAAGAATTAAAGAAGCTAAACCTATTTTGACTTTTCAGTGACATAAATACATATTGAAATTAGATAAACGACTCCCCAGGGTCCCTTCAATCGATAGGGGTCGATATAAATATACGGCTGTGATGTCGATTAATAGTATTACTGGGTCATCACCACGGCACGTGTATTTTGTATGATTGATGTTGACTCAATATACAGGGTTTCATTCAGTAAAAATTAGTGAACAAAATCCATGCAATTTAAAAAATATATACCATTTGCTTGCGTTAAATTGCAAGAATGTGCGTCTATTGAAATCCCAGACATTTCTTGTCGAGAAATGTAAATTACAAAGTAATTAAGAACAAATAAACAACCACGTTACCTGTACGAGAAAACGTTATGTATCGTATGTTTCAATTGCATCGTAGTAATGCGTGTGTTTCTCTTATTGGTCAATGTAGTAAAAACAGAAAATTTCCAGGGGCTTTGTAGTTCAAAATTTAATATATATATAACATAAATAACGAAATAATATCATGTCACACCTGTAAACTTGGCGAGAATACCCCGATTCTGCTTGGGGCCAACAGTCGCGTAGTTGAGACGGATGTCCCCCTTGAACCATTGACCGCCTATCTGTTTCTTCCGCAAACATATGGGAAAACAAAGTAAGTTATACGTTTAGCAAGTTCTTTCAAAATTGTGCGGCCGAGGTGACATATATTTTATATTAATGATTAAGACAATAATGAAACTGATGATGATGTGGCGGTGACATTGATGATATTAGTTATGATGGTGGTGGTGGCAATGATTATGGTTATAACGACGACGATGATGATGATGCTGTTGATGATGATTTCGGTTATGATAAGATAAAAATTAGACTGTACATTTTATATTTGAGTCGGTCTCTAGGCAAACCAGACACGATGAATTTGCAGTCTGCATATGATAATCAAGGAGGGCACTTTCTGCCTGGACAAGATTTTTTTTAGAAGAGACTTACTTTTAACAGAGACATTCCATATAACAGGTTAATCTAGGACCAATATTTATTAACATGTATTCAGCACGGTTTTTGCAGAGACTGACTCATTTGAAAATTATGTTGACGATAAATATTCTCATTCTGATAAGGATATGATGATGATGATAATGATGATGATGATGATGATGATGATGATATTATGATGATGATGATGATGATGATGATGATGATGATGATGATGATGATGATGATAATGATGATGATGATGATGATGATAATGATGATGATGATGATGATGATGATGATGATGATGATGATGATGATGATGATGATGATGATGATGATAATGATGATGATGATGATGATGATGATGATGATGATGATGATGATGATGATGATGATGATGATGATGATGATGATGATGATGATGATGATGATGATGATGATGATGATGATGATGGTGATGATGATGATGATGATGATGATAACGACGGCGATGAAGATGACGATGACGATGATGATGATGATGATGATGATGATGATGATGATGATGATGATGATGATGATGATGATGATGATGATGATGATGATGATGATGATGATGATGATAATGGCGATGCAGGTAATCATGATCATCAGGATTCTGGTCGTCGGCTACTGATAATTATGATAATTGAAATAATAATGTTTATTGTGATGGCAATAACAATAAATGTCAAGGGACTGAAGTAATATCTCCGTAACTTTATCGATGGAGCTCTGCGTTAAATACCATTTGCTTTCGAGTAGTGCGTACGAAAATGTTGTGCCGTCTCAACTGAAACCGTAATTACATGGGCAGCATCAAAATAGAATTCACAAAGTAAAATAAATCATCATTTTGACCGTGCGTGCGTGTGTGAAAATGACTGAAATAGAACATTAAAAAGAAATAAACCATGAGTACGTGACCGTATGGAGAGCCGTGACATTGACTGGAATAGAAAAACAGTACTGGTATAGATATGTGTTACATAGACTAAAATTGAACATTATAATTGAAATAGAACATCAATACGTGACCGGATGGCAATATGACGCTTTGACGGAAATAGAACGCATGTGTTCCCTTGACAGCTCGGACATATCTTGGCTCAAAAGAAAAAGAACACGCGAAGTTTAATGTATTATGTTTCTTTGACCGTTTACGGACATGTTTTGCTACGACCGAGAGTATACAATAAGGATATAATAACAAAAACTAAATTTATAGTGATGGTAGGGATAAGTTTCACATTGACTGAAATCGATCTCTTGAATGCTAATTAAACATGTATACGGTACTGATACAGATCACCCGATATGAAATATAGCAAATACAATGTATTCTTTAGTGTCGAATCATCTATATAGAGGTGTCTACAAGCGTCTCATATTGGCACACGTATTTTTCCCACATGACTTAGTTCTACGCATTTAAACGGGTTACAGCAAGTAATATGGCTATAACTATAAAATAACAAAATTAATATAAACAACATTAAACATTTTGGAATTGTTTGTGTTTAATTGACAATTAACCGTTCTAATAATATATTCCGATTTTGTGCAAAAGTTCTCGTGCTAGATATCGAAATAATATTTCAAAAATAAATAAACACCGTTAAGATAATAAACAACGGTTTTGAGCAAAGATACAAATAAATAATAATTCTTTGAAACACATTTAGTTTATTATATGATCTGACAACGCAATTCGGCAATAACAATAGCAATGATGCAACGTGTATATTGATGCAAGATGAATAGACATGAGATATATGATGAATATAGATAAGTTACACGAAAAATAGACATGAAATACATGATGAATAGACATGAGAAACATGATGAATTGACATAAGATATATGATGAAAAGACATGCGATATATGATCAATAGACATGAGATACATGATGAGTAGACATAAGATACACGTTGAATACACATGAGATACACAATTAATAGACATGCGATACATGGTAAAAAGTTTTAATAAAAAGTGAACGGACATGAGGTACATGATGAATAGACATGAATTAATTATTGAATAGAAATGAGAAACATGATGAATAGACATGAGATATACGATGAATGGACATGAGACACATGGTGAATGTACATGCAAAACATTGTGAATAGACTGTAAATACATGGTGAATTAATCTGCGATGTATTATGAATAGACATGAGATATATGATGAAGAGACATTAGAAACATGGTGAACAGACATTAGATAGATTGTAACTTGACATGAGATACATGGTAAAATGACATGAGATACATGGTAAATTGACATGAGGTACATGATAAATTGTCATGAGATAGGTGATGAAATGACAGAAGATACATGTTAAATAGGCATGAGATACACGGTGAAAAGACATGATGTACATGGTGAATACACATGAGAAACACTGTGAATAGACATGAGGTACGTGATGAATAGATATAAGAAGCATGATGGATAGACTCAGATATATAACAAATAAAAATCAGATACATGGTGAATAGACATAAGATTGATGGCGAATATAAATTAGAGACATGGTGAATATACATGAGATATGTGATGAAGGGACATTATATATGTGATGAAGAAACATGAAATACACGGTGAATGGACATGAGATGCATGATGAGGAGACATGAGATACATGATAAATGGACATGAGATATATGATGAATAGCCATTATATATATTGTAGATGGTGAATATACACGAGACATGACAAACATGAGTAGACATGAGATATATGGCGAACAGACATGAGCTACATGGTGAATAGAAATCATATGCATGGTAAATAGACATGAGATATGTGATGAATAGACATTAGATATATGATGAATAGACATAAAATACATGTTAAATAGACACGATATATTTGACGAATAGACATGAGATATATGATGAGTAGACATGAGATATATGATGAATAGATATGAGGTATAAGATGAATAGATAAGGGATGAATTTTGAATATACTTGAGATTAATGGTTAATAGATGTGGCATTTATTATGAACAGATATGAGATACATACTGACAAGATGTGAGATACGTGATGAATTGACATAAGATACATTATTCATAGAAATTAAATGTATGTTGAAAAGACGTAAGACATTTAATGAATAGACACACTAAAAAATAAAACGCGTCCGCGGATGTCTCTATATAATTTGATTTTGAAACAAACTGATTGTGGTGCTGTTCGGAACCAATGGTAATGAGTCACCTTAATCGTGAGGTATCGATTTTCTTCTGAATCCTCCCTGAGATAGATTGATTTATGCGAGGGTGGATGCGCTCTCGGTCATCATATAGACTTGATTTTTGTATTTTACCTAAAAAACTCTCCCTCTTTAACTTTAAAGGTTTACACTTCCCCTTTAAAGAGGCCTTTTCACGTTTTGGTAAATTGACCAAATAAAACAAAACCATTATCATATTCGCAAATTTTCGTTGTAGTTATGGTATTTGTCAGGAAATAGTAATACTGAACATTTACCATGTTCTAAAATATCCATTATATGCATCTTTTGACGATTTAAAAACCTAAAAATTATAAAGCGTCGTAATGCAAAACGATTGAATTATTTGGAGAGTTCTGTCAATTATATAAATAAAATAATATGATTAATCTTGAAATAATCTTGAATGACATTTTGTATAAGAAATAGTCAATACATAAACCTAAGGTAGTGAAACCATATGACTATAAAACTATATATTGTACCCTTTCATTTAAATACTCTATCTGACATGTGGTTATTATTTACGGCCGAAACTTGAACTACAAAAAGGTATTTGAGTTGACCAGCTTTTGTTTGTAGAAATTGTTTTCTTTAGCTGCACTGCATTTTAATAGATTATGCTTGTCATTGGCTACGCATGTGAAGCCTGGGCATATATTTTTAAGACATTTGAAGCCTTAAGAACAGATCAAGAAAAAGAAGCATCCTCAACAGTCGTGTCATGACTTAATAATTTGTTCTGTCCTGTCTGCAAAATGAGGGTTGACTTCGGATTTACAATGGGGTTTACACATTCAAAGAAAGCGCAACATTGAAGAAAAGTAATTCCAAATTATACAAAAATAGGGTAACCTAATCATGACGTTGATGGTAGGTTAAAAATAGCCCAACATTTCACATGACATTTATGAGCTCAACAATTAATAAGCATATTGTACTAGAATCCCATTGTAATAGTGGTGATGTGCTCGGTAAAATACTGATAGTCCAAAAATGTGTAATTGTTCTGTGTACATAAATGCAATTGTCAATTATTTATTTTAGATCCAAATATGGCAAAAAATCCTGTTTCGAAAAGTTCAAACGTTTCAAAAATTCAATCAAACTTACAATGGTTTTTCGATATTGCTGGTATTCTATACATGGATACTATTCAGGGATGCGCCTGATTTTTTTTTTATGTATATGCTTTCATGGTTTTCTTCTTAATTTTTTTTACAATATTCTGCATTAAAGTGACGTCATCTGGTGTTTGTCGAATTGACAATTCGAAACAAAAGTAAAATAAAACGTATACAAATAAGGGAAATAAAAACTCCCGATAACTAATTTAAAAAAAAAGTTCTTTCATAAAAAACAATCAATCGAAATGGTTGAAATAGTAAAGTATTTACAACGATCTTTTTGATAAAGTAGAAAATACTTTTTTGATAACAAAGTGTTTGAAATACTCTCTGATATTCTAAAGCCCAAGTGAGTCAGTGCTAGAGTGGTATTCGAAAGGTTAAGGGTCAGAGTCCCAATGACTGCAAACTACTTTTTATTAAAATACTTTTATTCACAATGTTATTTATTAAGATTCGTACACAAAAATATATTTGTTGGCAAGTATACTAAATAACATTATCAAGATATAACAAAAATCGTTCAAACAAGACTTTGCTTTCTTAGAATAATATAAATTTTTCAAAATACTATCATTTATGGACATACTGAACACCTACTTAGTAAAACATTATGTTTGAATATTTAAAATTTTAATCTCTTAAATATCAATCCAATCAGAACGACAGTAAATAAACTCTATTTTTACATTACATTTGTAATCATTTCTTATTTGCAAAAAGTATTCTCATACTCTAAAATTTCGAAGCCTTTTCGAAAGGTTTTATTTGTTAGCAATAAAGATGGAAAAATACTAAAGGTATAATTCAAGAAAACATATGACCTGTTTGATACAAGCAGAGTTACTGGCTAAACCCCACACCTTAAAGCGACTATATACTTTTTCAATCAGAGCATTTTATTTTCATAATCATTAACCTAACTAACAATATGAAAATTGAATGTCTAAAATCAAATAACAATCTAATAATGGTAATCAAATATTGTTAACTCCACGTGAAAAGATAACTTAGATGTTTTTGCCGATATCGAAATTATGTCGTATGAAAGAATTGTACAGTTTAATTGAAATTTCCGAACAGTGTACGTGTCTTGTGTAAATGACGTTGTTTTCTGCTATTAAACAACAAATAATTCGCAATTCAATATAAGTGGACTTTCGTGTATTCTCCAGTACTATATCTTCTGAACTTTTATTCTAGATATTTGTGTTCATCAACATTTTTATATGTTTTTAAAAAAGTAATACGATCGTATATACTTGCGTTACATTTGAAATGAAAGTTCCAAGGCAATGCTCCCAGTATTAATTATATTATGTTTTAGTTAGTGTTTTGTTATAAAAGGAGTCGATAAAAGCAAGAAATTATCTCCTAACAGCATTTCTGGATTTGCATTGTTTGCTATATTAACATAATGTAAAGGATAATTAAATTGTGTTATTGTGTTTACTTTTTTCAACATGTGGTAAAGGTATATACATGCAACAAATTATTGTGTCTGGCCACTTGATATTCATGTAGTTGTAATTTACCTCGGTAAATACCTTAAAAGTTCCCATTATTATGTATTCTACTTCATTGAAACGTGATTATCTGGGTAAAGACATACATGTGCGAACGTGTTTTAAGCTACATGTGACACATGAATATCTCTTAATCGTAAATGACACAGGGTGTATTAAAAGAGTTAAATGATGCATTTGAGTAGCAGTTATACCTGTTGTGCTGTATAAAATCGTATTAACAAGCATACAAGAAGGGTTGACATGATACATTGCTAAACATGTGTATTCTAGCAGTAATATTGGTTATGTTGTATAAAACCTTAGGAAGAAGCAGACAAGAAGAGTTGACATGATACATTAGTAAACATGTGTATAGCGACATTTGCTGACCAAAAATCCTAACGTCTTTACAAACGTACGATAACGTCAAATCATTAATGCGTTCATATCCAAGCTTTAAAAAAATATGTAACTTTTCTGTCGAGTTGATCTGATTTGATGTTAAGTTTGCAAGTCTTAAGCAGACAGACAAAGAGACAAAAAGTTTATTTAGACTCATACACAAGTACATCGTCTTAATATGTACATATACACATTATATTTTGTAACGTTAATAGGTTTAACAGCAAAATATTACATACCATGAAATTAGTCATGTAGGAATACACATACAAATAAACACAATCAATCACATTTATAACAAAAGCTTTTTTATGTATTAACATACACTAGAAAGTACTGTTTCGTAACATTAGACTAATAAATTTTTGGATTTATAAATACGCAGTAGGTTGGAAATAAGATATGCGGCTTAAATATAAATATATATTTTTTTAAGATATGGTTTAGCAGCGGTATAAATATCTAAATCAAATTCATTACAACATGAGCGAATCTGCCAGGATTCTCAACGGGTGTGCAGACACTCATAAGCGCAGACGTCTAGGAAGTTAGTTTAAATACTATTCATATACCTAAGAGGTTTATACAACTTTATACATACATATCTTATACAGATCTCTTATTAATTGGACAATAATATCCCTGTTTAAAGTTATCAATAATTCTTAATTTGAACTCGCTAATAAAGCATTAATTTGCACAAAGATTAGATTTGCGAATAAATAACTAAATCCAAAATTATTTAACATATTCATGGAATTTTCGACCCTATTTGTATAACCTTTATTTCAATCGTTTAAGCCTGTTTGTAACAAACAATTTGCATTGTAATATTTTCATTGTTTAACCAATATTTAATAATTCTAACGAACGTGTTTACATACCATGGATATTTACCTAATTCTCCATAAACCGCTTTATTATATGTATTTATTTTGACCTGTAACATATATTTTCAAATTGTTAAATGTATGCGTTCAATATCATATGGCTTTGTGAATACCCATTCTTCCGAAACATAACACAATATAGAACCCAGATTCAAACAATTGACACAATATTTTTTGTTTTATGTCAAAGTCATTGCATTTTTACAATAGCGTATCCGTTGCCTCAAGGACCTTACCAACTAAATGTTCCTGGATTTATTAAACATTTCATGTGTTATTCAAAACCGTTCCTAAATAGTTTAAGTTATAATTCACTTAAATAGAACTACTATTGTATGTCCATTTTGCGTTTTCTTTTAATCATCACCTATTCCGAAATACCATAATCTTTATTTTTGCAGTGTTAACATTTAGTTCCCCAACATTGCAATATAAATAAAAGTTGTCTTAATGTGCTTCAACTTCAACAGGTGACTTGCCTAAAATAGCCATGCCATCAGCAAATAATACTAAAACCAACACAATATCATCTATATTCAAGCCTGAGTTAATGTTGTCTTGTAGGCAAAGTTTAAGGTCGTCAACAAATAAAGAAAACACAAGCGGCGACATTACCTGCCCTAATGTCCAACCGCACATATAAAATAATCTGAATAAGATGAGCATGATTTTACACGTGACTTAACATTTGCATACATCTCCTACATTATTCTAAGCAATTTACCTTGTACACCAAACTTAACCATGTATTATATAATGCATTGCGGTATATACTATCAACACATTTCAATATACTGTATCTACGTTTATAACATACAAACCTTTTATTTCCATCTTTTAAAATTTATTCTATATTTGTTTTCATCAATCTTTTATACTGAAAACGATCTTGAAATTCCTTTATGGTGTGTTCATTTATTTCAACATGTGGTAATGGTAAATACATGTACAACAAATCTGGTCACGTGTGGACCAAGTATTTGGCATTTCCCTTTCTTAAATTCCTTAAAGTTCCCCCATCATTAAGTCTTCACTTACATCAGTGGTATATATCTCAAGCCTTGCACTTGAGGGTGCTTTATCTGACCCCTTTTTTTAATAAACACTAGGTCAAATTTTCGTCAGCAAAAAGAAAACACCAGAATCGTAACATTATGAATGTATTTAAGTTATCAACGTATGTACATTTTATGTAAATTTCCAGTTGTCATATGAAAATATATATTGTAATTTTAAATGGCACAAAGAGTTATATGATGCATTTGAGAAGCAGATATATCTGTTTTGTTCTATATAACCTTATTTAGAAGCAGGCAAGTAGGGATGTTACTATTAATCGGTTAATACTTTTAAACGACTCATTAAATGTTTTCCATTTAAGCGTTTGATTTACATGAATCACTGTAACAGGCCTCTTTGGACCATTTTTGGAAGAACAAAAATCGGGATTGGGAATTTTTGGCGCCCAAAACTCTACAGCTTTGGGCACTTAATTCAATTAAAGTACTATTGAATAATAAGTAGGACATAAGTTATTATTCATTATCAAAGGTAAAGAACTTGTACAAGAAACACATTGTTCAACCTAGCATCATTAATTGAAGGACCATTGACCCAATGCCATAGACTGCATGTCATGGTGACGTTGAGCATATTTTTGCTCAGCACATAATCCTACACAACTAGTTTTCCGGCCATCTGCTCAAGGTCTTCGTCTAAAAGCTAATCAGGGCCTTCTGTACCAATTATCATACGATTAGAAAGTTTTCCCTTAAACAATGTGCATTTCTCAGCAGTGCAGAATATATTTTCCCCCTCTCCACTGCTGCAGTGCTTGTGGCACAATCTTCATGAGCTGCATTAGTTTGAAGATTTGGGCGAACACACTCCTCATTACGGGATCTTGATCCATATTGCTCCGTTGGCCCGAAGGCTCCTCCATATGCGACACCCTGTCTATGGGTTGGCGTGTAATTAGATTTATTAAATAATTAATGATATACACATCGAAAGAGTTTATCATTTATCATTATTTAGATCCGTTAACAATAATTTAAAAAAAAATCATTGATCATAGAACTATAACATGACTAATCATAATGATTTAATTAACTGAATTCATTAATATTTATAAGTAATGTCATAATTTTAAGAAAGTTATGTCATATTTACAATAGATTTGTTACAGATGGGTCTTTTAAAATGTTGAATCAGGTGAGATAAAAAAATTCCGGTTCTACAGGAAAATATTTATATGTTTAAATTATATTAATTTTATCAACAGGAAAAAAGTAATTACATATAAACCTCTATAATAATTCAATAATAAACAATACGTGTAAATTATAGTTATACAGGGCTTTTTTTCCTGATTTTGTGAAGCGGCATTGGTCCCCCCACCCCATTTTGTAAACAAATGAGTCGCGAACTGTTCAAAATTGCGAAAAAAATGAGTCGCAAGCTTTATACAATTGTGAAAATTTGAGTTGCGAACTTTAAATAATTTCGAAAATTTGAATCGCGTTTAAAGTACATTTGGTGTTTGAACCCGGTGGATTCAGTCTGCAGTTGATAAGCAGCAATGATATCTGGAAGGCACCGGGTGGTAAGACCCTTGAACTTCTCCTTTGCAGTATCATAATGCTTTGGCTCACAAATGTATAATGGCCAAAGAAGTTCTCTCCTGCCATTCTTCTACGGAGCTCTGTGTGATCGTGTATTTCCGCTAGAACATCATTTCATTTTGAGAGGTAGATCTCAACAAGGTTGGTGCGTGACTGACGCAAGGGTATCCGTTCCTCGAGCTCATCTGAGCGACCATAAGAGTCAAAATCCATGAAGGTGACATAATCTGTATAAGGGAACGCACTCAGAGTGTTCACTGGTTTCAAAACATCAACAGCATCGCTTCTCAATGTGTAGATTTCTTCACTGCATCTTTACAAGCGACAAATCTGTCGGTAAACCGAACAGACATGTATGTGTACCACGTGGAAACCAACGTTCGAGAGCAGCTCTCACTAACAGTATGCTCTTCTCGAAATAGGCATCTTGAAGATACTGAATCTTTGTAGAGAATAATGGAATAGTTTCTAGACAGCAAGAAAAGTTTTGTTTACATCGGCTAGCTGATGACATTCCTTCAGGAGTGCTTGAGGATGGTTTCTGCATTTCAGGTGCATGTAAGAGGCGACATATAACGAGCTCGTCGCTCAAGTCTCTAAAAAATCAGTTTGTTAACTCTTTAACGTCCCGGCCGACCCATTAATTGCGTCGTGCAGCAGACCAAATTTGAACAAACTGTGACAAAAGGAGAACATTCATTACAAGCAATTGGTCCTTATGTCCCGATGTTTACAATGCCAAATGTTTAGTTAATGCAGTTTGATTTAATAAAGTCGCCTGCTGCGAAAGTTTTTTCGTGAATGAATAAGTTCAAATGAGTTGATCCGTTGAACTTGACCATTTATTATTATAATAAATAAACAACTTCTCCATAAATAGTTTGAGAGGCAATACTATACTTAAGTTATCAAATCTTTTGAGAATAATTACATTCACAAATAACAAAAACTAGTAACTTTGTATAAATTGTGTAGAGAAACCTTAATTTAATATATAAATCCTAGATTTAAGATATTTAAGTCATTTGTTTCTTGTTTACTCTATTCGCAAAACGTATTACGTTATATATGAAGAAAATGGTTCCTTAATTAATTAATCAGACGTGTCATGATGGGGTTTTGTCGGACAGTCATTGTAATTGTGAGACTCTATCTCTGAAATCATTGTAGTGATCTATTTGCATGAAAGTGTGCTATTAATTCATTTAATGCATAAGTCAATAACATGCATTTTTATTAAATATTTATTAGTAAATTCCTACTTTTAGAGTCGACACAAAATTACGAGTTTAAAATAAAGAAATGTATAAGCCTTAACCGAAACTCATGATGTTTGCACCATCATATCCTACCAATCGACATTTAGTGAGACCAACGTCACTCGCAATTTAAAGCCTTTGTATTTCCTCCAGGAAGAAGTCATTCTGCATTTGTTCTCTCAACGATTATGATGTGACCTATGTCATCTTTAGGATTCTTAGGATTCTGTTCGTCGGTGCTCTTATCTGCTATTAAAGTGAAGAAATCAGCATCTTTCAAAGACCGAAACAATTGTTTCCCAATATGATGATTTCCCATTATGTTTATCAATTCAACGACTGATTCATCCGACCCGTATGTTGTATAGTGAAGGGCGTTTATAATATGGTACCTGGAGTCTTCAACTCTCATCTCGGCCATGAATCTCTCCAAGTCACCATATGATGCTTGAGCGCGGTGCGGTGTATGAAGTGAATATATCGAAACATCGTCCTCAAAATATCTCGATTTTAAATGTTTTTTGCCTTTGGTTTGCCCGAGGCATGTCCGTCCCTTTCTACCATACTTCATGCCATTTTACAATAAATAAGAACACGTGAATGTAACGACATTGTGTGTCTCGTCTAAGACCGTGTATGTGGCTCAAATATCAATGTCTAATTCATACGGCAATATTTTACTTTACATACTACTGATAATAGTTTTTGTGTAAACGATAGTTGATTAGTATGGTCTTTGTTTTTGCTTCTTTCATGTAATTGTCATAACGTATACGTTATTTTCGGTTAACATATTACCGTAATTGTCATTTATTTTAATACTATACTAAATTATTTAGATTACTTCCCTGAGATAATTTGTATGCTTTGTTTTCGCATATTTTTTATGTTTGAACTCAAGAACTACTATGATTTAATTAGTTAATATTCGAGTACCTAAATTCTGATTAGATTAGAATGTATTTAGAATATGGATATAGCAATTAAAATGATTGGGTATTTGAAAGTACCGCAAGTCGGGAATCTTTGTTGTATTATTTGAGAAAAGCTTTTCTGTGAATTACGGATGATGCGTAGCATGACTTTGCTGAGATGACTGATTAAACTGATGGTTCGGTAATTCTCGCACAACTTGAGGTAGCCCTTTCTCGGTAGGGGTATGACAACTCGGTAAGGGTATGACAAGTGACTGGGTCCACTCATTGGTCAACTTCTTCTCCTCCCAGATCTTTTGGCATAGTGCCGTTAATGCTGCTGTCGTTACCTCTCCTCTGTGCAAATCAGCTCGGAAGGGACGTTGTCCACTTCCGCAGATTTTCCTGCCTTCGGACTACACACTACCTCCTCTACCTCTACCTTAAGTTTTTTTGGACTTTCGTCGTCCGCTTCTGGTCTGGGATCGTTCTAGAGGAGACTGGTGTCCGGTTGAAGCGGATAGTTGTAGAGGTCACTGCAGTATTCACTCCATCTGTTTAGGACTGCGGCACTCTCGATACGGAGGTTCCCGTCAGCGTCTGATATAGCGTCCTGACTGTTGTACTTCTTATGCCTCAGTTCTCCTCTTTTGTCACATAGGTCCATAATTTCGGTCATCACCCATGGCTTGTACTTCCTTCTCTCTATCAAAAGCACTTCTTCGGCCGATGACAGTAGGACATCCTTGATGTTATTGCAAATGGTGTCGATGTCATTGTCTAAGATGTTCAGGGCTGTAATTTTGTCTCTTATCTGTGCTTTAAATACCTCTGCTGTCACTGGGTCTTTCAATTTCTTAAAGTCAAATCTAACGCGAGGGATATTTGTGATGCTCTTGCTCTTTAATTGCAGCCTTGATGGTGGTTAGAATTAAGTCATGGTCCCTGCCGATGTCTGCGCAAGGAACCGTTCTTGTGTTCGCCTTGTTAATGCTGGACTTGACCCGTTGCGGCACCAGAATGAAATTGATCTGGTTTTGAACTTGCCCGTTTGGAGCATGCCAGGTCGCTGATCTGGACGGTTTGTGTGGGTGCATCGTGTTGGCCATGGTGACTTTGTGGCTTCTAGCGGACTCAAGAAGTCTTAAACCTCTGTCGTTGGTCTCTATTAAGTTAAATCTACCTACTGTCCCTGACCAGTCCTGGTATGCGTCTGGTCCAACCTTGGCGTTCCAGTCGCCTTGGACAATGAGGATGTCTTTCTTGGGTACCTTGACTATGATTCGATCTTATTCTTCATATGGCTGTACAATCTCGTCGTCTTTGTAGTCAGCTGTTGGTGCGTAGACCTGGATGATTGTGATGTTGTGAGGTTTCGCTGAATAAACGGTTGAAAATGAGTCTGCTGGGGAATAATATATTTTTTGTTTAATATTTGTGTGGCTAGTGCAGCTGAAAATTTTATTTTTAAAAAATACGAAATTCAAGTGCATTTAACACGACCTTTAACAATGAAATATGTTGCACATAATATCGACTCTTTTTGCATTTTCAACAACTATTTGATAAGATATTCGGATCTCAGAATTTTCTTCAGTGTCGCATTCCACAACCCTCGAGCCTCAAGAGTTAGGAATATTTACTAAAATACACCCAGCTGAAAGCTGTGGCTGGAAACAAGGGTCGTTAATTGTTTAAGTTCCACTCCATCAACAATAATGCTTAAACATAGTTATATAGATAATTATTTGAAATTAACAGTATAAAATTGAATTACATCTCACAACTTTACGGAAACTGATAGTTCCAGATGAATAGTTATTTAGCAAACGTATTACATTATATTTGCGCCAAAATACCGATTTGACATCACTCATACAAAACTGAAATAAATGTTTGCTTTATAAACAATCTATAATAAATTGTCTTACATATATCTACGTCATTCTGACAACAGTTCACCTCTTCATTAATGAACAAATCATGAAAATTAATTGCAAACAACTCTGCTGCCAATAATCCACACACTGACACGACTAAAGATGTTTGTCCACTTGATTTCTCTCAGTTCGACAACTTTAAGATTCATTTGATACTGTTTTATTCTTCCTACGCTGTTCACACATGTTTGCGACTTTGTTCTAGGTTTATACTTATTTAAGTTGAAATGAAAGAAAGAACATAGTTGGATTTTAATTGCATCTTATACACTTTTACCTAAGATTGAACTTCATTTGGTTACTTGATGTTGAAGATGCAGTATAATTGAAACAGCGACGCATTCGGCCAGCTGGGAAAGCATAATCATCCATTATCAGTACAGATTCCTTTGCACTGAAAAATTGTTCGTACAAGATTATGATCGAAGTTTATGGCTCAAAAGCTCTGTTAGAAAAACTGTATCAAGTGTTACGCCTTCCGGCTAATACAATATTGCATTTAGAGGAGGTTTAAAGTAGTCGCTAAGCGATAGGGAATCACGTATTACTTTAATTTTCGTATAACTGTAAAATAAAAATAAAAGTCACAGCAAACATTGATGCTTTGGATATCAAATGCCTGAATGAAAACTGAAATGTATATTGAACACAAAAGTTGTTGCGCAGTTAATTGCAAATGAACATGTTGTTCAAGGCATTAACATTAAAATCTATGCTCTGCAAGACAGTTATGCCAGGATGAAAAGTGCACAAAACTGATTCGAAACTACGCACATTACAGAAATAAAATGAGCTCATTGTTTTCATTTAGTTATAACCTTTAAACTTCAATTGTCAGGAAAATGATAAAAAAAAAACAAGGCTACATTATTGAATAAGAGTTTAGATAATTCGAACACATGCCGTACGATAATCTGCTTATCAAGTTAAGAACAATTAACCTCCCTTGATTTGAATAGCAAAGAAAACATTTCCAATGACATAAAATAATGTCCAATATCTACTGTCAAAGAGAACACAATAATGTTACGGACTGTACCGTGCCACTGAGGCCTAGGCCCGTCACGACTTTCCCGTTAAACGGACACAAAGTTAAGGTAAAATTTGGCAGTGCATGTGTGTGTGCGTGGGTGTGTGCGTGATCGCGCGCGCGCGTGTGTGTATGGCAGTAAACCAAAGCACACGGCTCAATAACCCTAGCCCTTACCGTAAATCGTTGGACAGCGACCACAAGACGTGACTAGAAATGACTACAAGTTAATACAATTTAACAGGCATCGGTTCTAGTGTAATTAAATGAAGATTAAGTCTAAACGCTAAGTTCATTGAGACGATGTGTAGAATTCAAGAAGTTGACGATGCTTTCTCGAGGTCACACTAGACGTTCAAACTTATCACGATGAATATATACCCGTCCTTTACACAGGCTTATTCAAATTAAAGCTACAGGTATTAAGTTTGTAACAAATGAATGAAAATATGCTACTCAACATTTGCTACGGATCACTTTTTATTTTCACATTATCTTTAATGTAATTTAATTTTAATTGTTATTGTGCCGATTTTGATATTAGAATGTATGTTTTTGAGTTTATTTTTGTGTATTGATTTATCATTGATGCATGACGCTGGCTGAATCAAGCTAGAGGTGGACTTCAAATTACACATACTATAAAAAGTGATCTTTAGCAAATTTTGAGTAGTGTATGTTTATGTTGGACAGATTATGATGTAAATGTAATACATACTTTCGGTAAGAACTAAGTGTACTTAGTCTGCTTTCTTTATTTACCCCCAGAGACGTCCACACTTATCGTGTGAACAAAACTATGCGATGAAAAATTGCCAACCCGCTTTTTGCAGATTGAAGTACGTTTGTTGTAATGCAGACGTCTATTTGCTAAGATTTTTGCAAAATTTGTTTTTGACATATTTAATAAGTGGGGCTTCAAAGGGACTGAGTCAAGTAACCTGGTTTGTTATAAATTCTTTATAAAACATAAAAGCAGAGGACTAACGGGGTTGCAAGTTGTAATTGTATACATCATAAATTATATAAAATATAATTATTTAAATTTATTTTATAGAAATATTGTATAAACGCTCATTCCACTCGTCTATAATTGTTATTAGTTGGCATAGTTTTCTGTAGTACTTTACTATCGCTTTATTGACACTTTTCGTTGAATGGATTACATTTCGGAGTTTAACATACAATAACATGTGCATATGTTGAACTCTTATGAAACAACATGGTTTTGCAGTGTTTTTTGAGCATTTGGTAATGATTTACGTGTCCTCTCTCCCTTCTTCACAACTGTTGCTCTGCTTGACTTGAGCGGAACAAAACAATCAAGCGTAGTCGATTGTCGGTGACAGAGAAATGTAAAATGAGATAGAAAAGTATCAGTACTTTGCACTTTTCCATTTGTATTTTGTTTAAGTATTTTTAATACGTGTATTGCGCATACTTTTATAATGAAATAATGTCATTAAGAGAGTGTACGAGTGTTTTTTTTTTACTTGTTCATTAGTATTAATAATCTTTCCTGTAATCAAGTATTAATATGTTGATGGATTTATTTTAAACTTTGCTTTGTATTTCAGTCCAAAATGAACAATACAACATCGGAAGTAACAACCGCGACCTTGGTCAATATGACGTCACCGTTCGTCGGAAACACATCATCGAGTACAACGGAAGGTAAGAATTGTGTTTTTAACGCATTTACCTCGCATTGACTATCGGTATGTCCACCATGTTTTATACGTATACTGTGAGGTCTCGTTGTTTACATAGTATTAATTGTTCATCGTTATAAGTGTACTTAAGTTACATATAATGACAGAAAGCCCAATTGTTATTGTCACGTATAACACATTAACAAATTCTTTGATAGTGGGATAATATATAAACGCTGAAAAATGAATAATTCTAGTAGATTAACATGTAGTTCCCAGGAGTGTATCGTTATTATTCTCAAATTGATACAGGGGCACCATCATATGATACATGTATGTATGCGACAGATCAACTACTAGAAAAATAATTTACTCGGTAGTACACACCAAATGCATTTCATCATTTAGACTATCGAACTATACATAGTTTATTTCATACATTATATTCAAACTGTAAAATAATTTTTATTGTATACGAACATTCGCAATTCTCTTAAAGATATTTCTAAGTAATAAGCATAAGAAAAATCCCTGTCGGCACTACTTTCGCATGACATTATCAGACCAAAATGGTGTGACACGAAGAAGTAAATTTTAGAATTGCCAGTTAATAAATGGAATTTTCAAAACGGAAGCCTGTGTATCTTTTCCAGCCCACTTACTCAGCATACTTTATTGCAATCAAGTACACTTGGAAAATCAATACAATTTGTGACATCCAATACTGTATGTAATTGCAGCAGTGTCATAAAGAAGTATTCTCTTTATGAAGATATTCCAACATTCAAGTCCGTTTGTGTAGTTACTACACGGATGCAAACAGATATGATAATGAACTTTAAATCATACAATTAGCTCGCAGTAAATGTATTTCAATATAAATCGTGTACAAGTTATATACAGAAAAACAGATATTGGCATGAGTTATCTACCGAAATGTTAGGACATTTTTAACATGGTGGAGACAGAGTACGATGTAACAGTTAATTAAAAAAAGTGTAATTTCTTTAATGTTGACAATATATTGTTTTTTGGTTTTTGACATTCAAACAATTATTTATGAAGAAAACATTCAAATACATAAATGCCCTGTTTAACTTAAATGTTATATTAAAGTTTGCCAACATAAACAACAAACTGACTTTGTATGAATGGATATATTTGAAAAACTTTAAAGATGGATACCTATTGGAATCAAAAAAAATAGATACGGAAATATCCCGCCAACAAACTGTTATATTGTCATTCATCTCATTAATCGCGTGCACGAACAAACGCGAGTATGGATTGAAGACAAAAGTCAAGCATGTAATTCATGCGTATTGAATTCAAAATTATCAAGTTAATGTTGACTTTCTTTAACACAAATACGGTTAATTCAGTTGATGGCATATGACTTTCAGGTCCAAATCACCTGACCATTGCGCTCGGTGTTACCACTTCAGTCCTGATTATTGTTATGACGTGCGTTGCTGGTGTAATCTGCCGCAAAAGGAGGTAAATGCTCATGCGCGTGCGTGAGTGGTAAAGCGCACGATTACGTACGTTTCATTTGCATGGTTTTGCCATTAGTTTTTCTTAACACTTCGTCAAATATAGCCACATGAAAATTAAACATTAAATAGCAATCTTCACACATGACAATTAAAACATCAATGGGTATGCACATATTGTATCATTAGAACATTCTAGATTATTATTTTAAAATATAAATGAATACATATAATGTTAAAGATTGGTAAAAGTGACATAAGATACACGTTTACAGACGTTGTAGTTAAATATCACTTAGCAAAAATATGGCTGGATATAATTGCACGAATTTTACTTATGATAACAATAACTGTTGGTTACTTTATGATCCATTTTTCAGGTATTATTCAGTATTATCCCAACGTGATCAGTTAGTCCATACGAAGAGCTGTTCGCAAACTGTCACATTTTCCAGACGCCCGACGTTGCTATTTGATGAGTCCACACAATGGAAAGAGTTTACGTCATGTGACGGGCAGATATACTCACCGAAATCCAACTTTAAACGTTTATGTTCTTTTTCAATTGTAGTTTAATAAAATTTAGAAATATAGGATTGAGACATGCTGATAACGTAAAAGCTGTGTTATATGAAAATAATTCCTCCAAATGTGTAACACTTACTTGTAGTTAAGTATTGTATTAGTATTAGTATTATTATTAGTATTAGTAGTAGTCTTAGTTGATGTAGATGCTTTCGCCCCGCTATTGAAGGATGAACCGGTTCTCCTGGTTACTTTCCCGGAAAAAAGCCTGGGTAGGTACATGAAAATAAGTCATGATGAACATCTGTCGTTGCAAAATGAACGTGAAAATAAAAGACACAAGACAATAGAAGGAAAGAAAGAAGATTCAGATTCGTTAATTTTTAAAGGACATTCAAAAGTGTCGTTAGTTTATAACTATTATAAGTACTGGAAGCTTAGGAAGGAAACAAGCAGGTTAACGACCCCTCAAATTTGTGGCGGGAACTATATTTGTATGCATGAAAAAACAAGTCCTTTATACAAAAAAGAAAGTAGACTGAGGTCAAAATGTTAGTGTATACCCCAGGATAGCTGGAGCATACCTTAAAAATAGATAAAAATTAGACTTATGAGCTTGTTCTTAAAAACAATATGACATTTCTGGGAAGACTGCAAAAATGTTTTTTGTAGTCAACACTCTTTTATTTATTACACAACCCGTCTTTTATTACAAAATTATTCAAGCACAGTTGGAACACATTGTTGTTAGTTTGCTATGCTCTCTGCATGGTGAGTCTAATACGTTCTCAATAAAAACATATACTTAGGTTATCAATAACCTCTATTTACTTAAACTCGCGGTTTTAGATATACGCATTAACAAGAACATGCTTTAAATCTATAATTACACGACATTGTTATAAACAGGGTTCAATATTAGTCATACAAGACAGTACAAGAAACGACGTTTTAACCAATCCTCAATACACGACAAAGGATGGTGACTCACAATCCATTATATATCCAACCGAGGTAGATATACCGTGTTTGGTGTTCGAGAATGACTTTGGTACCTCAGAGACAAGCAAAAATCAGCCATCCAATGGCGAGGAATTCAGTAGTTATTTATAGAAGTTGGTGAGTTTAACCTAATTGTTGTCTTCTATGCTTTACATGTATAATATACGTGTCTGTAATTGGTTATACATGCGTTATACCTAAGTTTTGCTGACATATTTATTTTATTTTAAACGCTGAGAAAGAGGGTGCTATTTTTTAGCATAAAAGAACGTAAACTTGTAAAGAACAATGATGCGTCGTTATTTCAGGAACTCTGATGTAACTAGAACGACCGCAAAAGAAACTGAAAAAGCAGTAATAGGCGACACAGGTGACACGAGAGATGGAACATCTAGCTTCATGAACTCCATTCATGAAGTCAGCATTGGAAACTCATGGTAAGCGCCCATTTATGTCATTGGATGCACAATCTAACCTAATCCATGTGGACAAGATATAGTCCACCGACGAATTAAATAAATCCAAAAAGTTAAAATATTATAACATATATTTAACATAAAAATGCATTTAATCAACGCATATTCAAATGATTAACAAATCAATCATTTAAAGAACCAATTGATTTATGTATTCATGTTCGATATAATTTACGGAATTATGTTTTACGGCGGGTTTACCACTTACTTTATAACAGTATATTTTAACAACGTAAACTATCACAGACTATTTGTGAAACAAACGATTCACGTGGACACAATTGTAATCAATAACAACTTTAAGACTTCAATGCTTTTATTTAGACGTCATTCATAACAGTCGCCTTAAAACAATGGAATGCACATCAAAGCCAATACGGTATTGTTTTATTAATTAAAATTTGTGTTTGTGGTAGTTTTTCAGACAATCGCTCAAGTACTCAGCTGTCCAATGTCCATCTCGTGATCTCATCTAGTAGAAATGAACCCGGACAACCGGAACTCGTAGAATTGAATACATTAACTCAAGAATTAGGTATGTCTTTCCGATTGTTTTTTTTTTGCTCTTTAAGGCCAAATAATAACATAGTTGTTGAAACGTATATCTTCAAAAATAGGGTTGGTTTCTTGCAACATATATTTTTATATACAAAAAAAGTTTTGAAATATCGATTGTAGTAAAAATTATCAAAAATATACAACACCCGAGAATACGAAAGAAGCTTAGAGTCTTCACTCAAATTTTTGACCGGTTGTGTTTATGTTAAGAAACAGTTTTTTACACCTTATAATGCGTTGCGGTTTGTAAGGATTTGATCACACATGAATAAAAGAAGAAAACTTTGATTAACCGGATTGCCTAACTATGTTTGCGGAGCGTTGGACTACAAATCTGAGGATCTTGATGTGTGGGCATTGGTCATGAAAATATTTCTACTGCCTTTACAATCTACCTCTGCATCAAGTAGGGCACTTGTCAGTTTTTGGCAAAAGCATGGACCCTTAGAGCTGGTTAACCAGCTATACAAGAACAAGAGTGAGTTGATTAACTGACCGACATGATATTAGTCAGTACTGGTAAACCAGCTACTAGTATACCAGAACAAGAGTGAGTTGACACACTGACCGACGTGATATAAGTCAGTGCTGGTAAACCAGCTATACCAGAACAAGAGTAAGTTGACATACTGACCGGCGTGATAATAGTCAGTACTGGTAAACCATCTATACCAGGAAAAGTGTTAGTATTATGACTGAACAACTTTTCAAAACGGCGATAAAATCCAATTATACAAGAAGAAGATTCTGTAATTTATCCTTTAATAAATAAAAAATGATTCTAATCACAAAGTGTTACAAGCTGATAACGATGCACAGCGACAGCCGTTGTGGTGCCAAAATCAACATAATGTCTAGAAATGTATGTAGCCTTTAGTTAGAACTTTAAAAACATAGATACAGTGTTGGCAGTAATACCATTATGTTTTAAACATTTGAGTTACCATTTATCGATCTGAAGCAAATACATGTAACATCGTAAGGACATTTTCTACACCTTGTGCGAGGGTTATGGTTGCTAAAAGTAGCTGGCGTAAACAAGTTGTTAAACCTATCTACATTTATTTTTAAATTTAAATCCGCGCATTTGTATTCTTCATATGTAAGATAGTGTGTGCATTATCGTTCTTCATATTTACGATAGTTTGTGCTTATTTAATGGTTCTTAACACAAATATGTAATTAATGTCGGCATTGTTTTAGATGCTCAGACAAGCCATTTTGAAAAGTACAAGATTGATGTTGCCGGCCTACCTGCTTATACATACAGTCGAACTTCAATTCAAGATATTGAACGGAAATGCAGAAAACATCTAACAAAAACAAGATTCAGTGAACGTGCCAGAGAATCATTTCTGTCTAAAGATGTTCATCTGTTTACAACTGTGAGACAAAACAACAAGATTAAGTTTGCCACTTCAATTGATTGTCGCATCGAAATGAAAGACATTGAGAACACAATACGGTGTACGTATGCGCCGTGCGTTTTTATTATTGAATATAAGCAGCTCCGTACTATTGCCCATATTTTCGAAGAACTTAAGGAAAAGGGTTTGGAATTTTGCGTCTTAATACTTGGTCCTAAATCTTGTATTTATGATATGAAAACTTTACACAAGCGGCTGGTCGCATTCGCTTCGGAAAGCGATGTCTGTATAATTGGTCATAAATCTTGGATTACTGACATGCAAACTTTACGCAAGCGACTTGTCGCATTTGAATCGGAAAGTGATATGCAAGACGCTGTAGATGATCTTCTTGAAAGGTTTTCATTTTCGTCATTAAGAAAATTGATGGAGCAAATTGAGACAGATGCTAGCATTGGGTCGGATGAATGCAAGACAGGTAGGTTTTGTATCGATTTGTTGAGATTTGTGTATACATCTGAACGCTTATGGACATCTTTAAATAAATGACAGTTATGTATCACTTATATATTTATTCCGTATTATGTAGGTGATTGTAATGAGAAATTACAAGAAATATATCAACAAATACGCGCGGCGTACAACAACAGTGGGGTACCTGAATATGAGCGACCATTGATTCCAAAATACGATTTCAATTACCCCTCGAACGTCAATGAAGTACGTATTCAACGTATGCAAAATAATTTATAACGTTTCTTATACATATAGTTTACATATACACTGAACAAAGTCAGAAATAACGAGCATGTTTATCGGTGTTACATTTGACAACCTTTTGTATCGATTCCAATTAAGAAAACGCATTTGTTTAGGTTCAGGTTGTCAAGCAAAATGACCCACGTGACTTCTATTCTTTTATAAACATATACCACTTACCGCCATAAGTTTAATATTTACTAAATACCTATGTTGATCGGATATATATATATGTGTCATTGTAGATTATCGCGCAAGTACTTCGAATACAAGGTGTTTTTGCCTCTTTTAAAAACAACGGGCGACTGAAGATATATATTGATAACACAACTGTAAAATCTGAAAGTGAGTGTACAAATGAGGTTAAACATATTCTTGCTGTCTTTGGATTCGACAAATACTCGATTTTTGTCGGTAGTTTGGAGCGTTATTGGCAAGCTGACGATGCCATTTCGAACCCTCAGATTGAGGCTACATTGGGAGGATTTGCTAATAAGTGCAACGGTTTATCGCAACCAATTAACATCTATCAACGAGAAAATCTACAAGTCCTTGAAGAAGAGCCCATACTGGTAGCTCTTATATTTCGCCATGTAGCTACACATTTGCAGTCTGGTGACCTCAAAGTTTCCGACAAGATCCTAGGGCATATTGAATATATACATGATTGTGATTGGCTTGATATCGTACCAGTAGATGTCGCTAGAGAACTGCAAAAAGAATGCGAAACACGGTTTCGAACGGAAGATAATATTTTGAAACATGCAGAACTAAGCGGGTATACATTAGAAAATCGATCGCCAGTTCATATTTGGGGAGCAAAATCGGCACCTGGTTTGGGACTTCTATCAGAATGTGACCCAAGTGAATCAAATAATTACATTTTTGTTGCGAGTCGATCTGATGAAAATGTTTTCTGCGTTCCCGGTGACAGCGGTTCTATTGTCTGTAGCAGGGACAGAAAAGGCCGATTGTTTGCATTAGCAATCCTTATTGGTAAATTTAACCCATCGAAAATAATAGAGCAATCGCAGAAAAATGATAACTATGCCAACAAATACGATGACATATCAGCAGAAGAGCAAAAACAAGATTCCAACGAGCATGCACAAAACAAAAATGAGGAAACTACTTGCAAGGGGGACGAGACAGCACACGGAACAGACCATCGCACAGAAACACTGTTATATAGCAGAAATGGTCCACAACTAGAGCCAACATTTGTTGCGCTCAATCTCTTAAACGCATTTAAAGGGTTGTCTGAGAAATACAATTATGAATTCAGACTCTGTAAGGAAAAAAAAGAAGTGAAAGCTTAAACATATTTAACTTATTACGTCTAACCCGACGCACAAATCATACAAATATATTAGATTTTCGGGGAAATGAGACCAAACATCTTCAATATACCTACAAACACTTGAAGACGTTTCTACCGCAACACTTTTCAAACTTGAACATCTCAGTTGTAAGTTAAGATTATGATTTAAAAAAAAGTGATCATTTGACTAAATTCTGAGAAAGCTGACGATAAAATCATCCATCCGTAAACCCACTTAAATTGATGAAATTGAAATATATTTAGAATAATATCGCGTGTCACCATTTCCACGTGCAAGAAGATGAAACCATACATACCCCTCGTGCGTAAGCGTCCGATCCTTACGGATGAATGATTTTATCGTGAGATTGCTCAAAATGTAGTCAACTGATCACACGTAAAAAATGTATTCAAAATCTTTACCCATATCTGAGATATTCAAGATTGAAAAGTGTTGCGTAAGAAAAGTCTCCAAGTGTTTTGCAAATGTTTATATAAAAAATCGTATTAACGATATTAATATCTTTTGTTCAAAACAGAACATTATGATTAATACAAAAGCTACAGCTAAAATTCCAAAGAATTTGTTTCAGAAAATATAAGATATTGGAAAGAACATTGCAAATAGGTTTCTGCTGAACAGCAGAAAACTCTTGCATGCACACTAGACATTTTCTCAGTTGGATACCCCGTAAATCTGTTTAGAATCGTTCGTTCGACGTATACTCAATTTTAAATCTCCATAAAAAAACAAAAGTGATTTTTGGCATAAAAATAAGTTGGATGTTGCGCCGTTTTCAAATATATTTTCTTTTGTGTTGATTTAATAAGTATAATAATGATCACGAGTGCTTATGTTAGCAAATTTTATTTTTAGTGTTATAGTTAATATGTCACATGTGTAATAGCCAATTGTTTTTGTGTTAAATGTACCATTCTTTATGTTATCAACCCTGTATAGTAACTGTAAACGATAGAAATAATTGCACGTGACAGTAGATTTAAAAATTGGCCTTTTAGAGTGAAAGAAAAGTTTGGTGATTTTGGTATGCAGTCATACGTCCTATTGCCTTTTAATTGTAAACATTTATTATCTGATTTAAGAATTGTAATTTTGAACAGACCTGTTGATCAATGGCATAATGATCTGCAGAGAGTTAATGGTGTAAATGGTAATGTACGTAATAAATTACGAACATAAAGGCTCTTTAAAGATCATTATCAGGTTGAAAATTATTGAAGACTTACTCTTCCATTTCCGCATAGATCGGTTTTAGCCGAGTTTAGGTGCGGTATTGCACCATTAAGACTGTAAACTGGGCGCTATGAAAATGTATCGACAAATGAAAGAGTATGTCCATTATGTTTTAGTGCTGTAGAGTCAGAATCTTATGTTCTCTTAGAATGCCCTACATATGTGTATGATAAAAACTTGTTAATTGTAAAGGCTAATATTGTAAATTGTAGCTTTCATTCGCTAAACAACACTGATAAACTCAAGTTCTTGTTTACACACCCAGATATGATTAGAACTAAAGCAAAAACATGTTGTAACATATTACAAGTCAGAAACAATACCTTGCACAAAAGATTATTTTAACAACTTTTAAGATTTTTAGCTATATATTTAAACTCGACTTTTTTATATTTTTAAGATCTTATGCTGAATGTTCAGTTGGAGAATGTATGCTATTCCCACCACTATTTAACTTTTTAAAATTTGTTACCATCAATAGAATGTCCGCATGTATGCCGTGTTGTATTAATTAATATTTTAGAATTTCTAAAGTTTGTAAAGTATTTAGAGTAGCAGTATCCTCAAAATTTCTTAAGCAAATGTTATTCTGTGAATAAGAAGTGTACAGTATAGTGCAGGTTATCATCTGTTTTTAAAACTATTATATATATATATATATATATATATATATATATATATATATATATATATATACATGTAATATAGTCTTCTATTATTGCATAAGAATAGTCATGTATTAGTTGTAATACATTTTAAAAAGTACATAGGTGAGACTGTATCAATTTACTGATGTTTTATCAGTGTAAATAATAAATAACATGTATGTACATTAAAGTCCCTTATAAGTCTGTTGTAGAATAGTCATATAGAATGCAATGTATTTATTTTATGAATGTTAAAAGACATTTTGACGATACATTGTATATTCTGAGACTATAACAATGAAATAAACTTGCTTGCTAGAACATTTGAATGAAATTGAAGAAAGGTAACTATTTAGGGCTAACAAATGGTTGGCAATATGGTTCGATTACTTCCCTTCAATCCAATGTATGGCTAGCAATTTTACTGTATACATTATAAAAACTGATTTTAAGTTAATATTACATGGGAGATTTATATCATCTTAATCAAGGTATGACCATGGACATTGGAGGATCTTTTAAGATGTTTAATCGTTAAATTTAAAAATTCAAAAATTCATTTTGTAATGACGGACAATATATTGAAACAAGTGTATGGCATTCTTGATAGGGTCGGTAGTGGTAATGTAGTTTTTTCCATGTATAATCACGATAGTCATGTAAAGTACATTGATGAGCGTTGAATAAGTCTCTTATAATTCATTGTATGAATGGCCAATGTTTTATCTATAGCTTTATGTGTTATATATAGCTTTATGTGTTATATATGTATTGTGAAAATTGTAAATATTGGATGAGACTATAATAATCTCTAAAAAAAGTGAAGTGCGCTGCGGTATGATGATGGTATACTCGAATGTAAGTTTGCACATTTGTTAAACTTCTACTGTTTTGTGTTTGTGTAGTGTTGTGCAAATGCTTTAAGTTTAGATAAATTTACAAAACCTGTCCGTGAACGTTTAGACGGCGCCTCGTACCTTTATGTATAAACTTATTTTATTTTCCTCGCATCTATCATTTGATCTAAAGGTCGTTTTTCCAAGATTAAACAAAACCCCGTTTGATTTGATAATATATGAATATATCCAGGCATTTGTAAAAAGTCTTTAATTACATTTTTTATCTTTTTGTATATATGTATTTGTTCTCTTTTATTGTTGAAGCTATGCTTAATAACAATCTGCTTTACGCTATTATTTATTTCGTTGTCGGCATAAAAAGGGAGCGTGGGCAAAATGCTAAAAACAAGCGTATGTATGTAATTTGTGGTATGTGTAAATATTTGTTGTGAACAGTAAAATCCTTGTTTGTTAAAAGAATGGTGTTTTATATTTTGTATATTATGCCAATACCTGACCCCCTTTACAAATATTGCTTAAACGAAACTTGTCAGAAAATGACCAACAGCCCCGGATCTTTGATATTATAACTCTTATATGATTCGACACCATGGAACATAGACATCCAATAAATAGCCATTAAATCTGGTATATTATGTGTAAGAAAGTAAAAACTATCTATTTGCAACGATTTTTGCAGAATTCACACGATAAACAAAACACTTATTACATTTGTTCATACTCTATGTATCAATTTGAGCGTCTACTATCCATTTTAAAGAGACAGTATAACACATAAACTGATATGATTTAACCTATTGGTTACCCTCCTCTATGTTTGAATCGGTGTCAGAGTGATCGACAATGGTGACTAAACACTAGAGCTCGCAAATGAGCTATTTTAAATTTAACTCCCGCGCATAATAGTTTGCAAAATTATGTTAGGTTCCTAGTGTCTCGCTTATAATTGTGTATACATGTAGTGCCTAATAAATTGTGTCATTGATTGTGTATGCTTTAATTAAGTTATAATATAATTATATTACAATATATGTTATTGGACAATGTGTGTTATTTATTCAAATATAATTTCCTTTGATAAGCCTTATTCGTATGTATTTATAATTGAGTATGCATTTAATAAATGATGTTAAAAAGGAGAACAATAATTGTTTGTTTGATGTTCTTGAATGTATTTTGATCGACTCAATTGTATCTGTCTTTCCTTTCAATTATTGCTAAACATTTTTTACAGTTATTTATCTGTTAAGAATACACAAATACAACTGATTTATTTCTGATTTGTGTTACCACTCTTGAAAAAGTTTGACAACGGATGCTCTGTGTTATTGTATTTTTATTGTATCTCCTTTATTTTTATATTTAATCTAAGTTTGATTGTGTTCTCTTACCACTACAACGTCTGTAGTTTCAACTGAATTGTTGCTAATTAATTGTGTCGGCTGTTTTCTCTAACATATAAACATCAATTTCAAATCAGAATACTATAAACAGATAATACTCTATATAGTACGTATCATTTCATAATCTTATTAAACTACAAGATCAAAATCCCCATTGAACATTTCAAATGTTGTTTTCCACTTTCCGGGTTTAAGTCGTTTAATTTAATTATTTAGTTTTATTGTATTGTGTGACCCATAACGCAAAGTCTGGTTCTATGTTTGCTTTTATGCGTAATCACTTGTTTCGTCATGTATTTTAACTCAAAAGTCTCAACTTTGTATCTAACTCTTTCATGCGTGTATTTGTTTTATGTATTGTCGATAAATACATTTACATGTGCTAAGTTGTACTTGTATATACATTTGACCGTTTATACATACATGTAACCAAGATTATTTTCTGAAATATCATAACGTTTCAATTGTTTTTGTACATGACTATTGTTACACAAGAAACCATTGTGGTTCATTTGAACTGTTCTTAACACGAGTCAATTCGAATAGTAAACAATGACACACCAAAACCAAAAAATGTATGAGAAGAGAAATTCTTGTTTCTTATCCACTTCTTAACATTAGAACACCAACAATAAACATTCAATTATTTAAACTGAGAGCACCACTTTGAAACATTCTTTGAAAAAGAGCTCAAGTATAGTGAATAGCAATAAATATCAGCTGAACTTGTATTCAGTGCATTTTGTGTATTGCATGATTGTTGTTTAAAAAAATGTCAAAATGCTCGCTGTACAAAATATTTATATTCATTATGTTATTTCCCTGCTTAAATGTACTGTGCTTCTCCATGTTTTTATGTTATGTACTATAATATTGTAGAATTTTCACGCAATAAACTCTTGTGAACTTCGAATTTTTCTGACATATTAGTTATTTATTTATTTTTGCAATATCGGATTAGGGTCAGAAAATATAATATAATATAATAAGCACCCAATAACTCGAGACCTTCAATAACACATTTTCGTAATTCAGCTACCACCTCATTAATATTAAAGTTTAACTGTATTTAAAACAAAATCTGTGAATAAGTCACTTTAAAAGGCATATACATTTTATTTGATCGTTTTTAGTTTGTTTGCATTTATGCCGTGTGTTTTTCAGTGATATAGTGATAGTCAGATAACCTTTTAATACATCTCCTGGGTATTCCGGATTACAAGTATTTAGTGTACATACAAACACTACGTATTATGCATTTAACGATCTTTGGATACCCACGTTCGACTCATTCCAAGCATTTCAATTAGTCTAGTAAATGTATTATTCGACTATGGCCATTAACTGACAACAACCTTATACTTGAAACCGATATTGTTTGTGAATGTTATAAGATATAATCGCCCGATCTTATCATCACATATGTTACGTGTCATGGCTGTATATATAAAACAATAGATCATATGGGATATGCGTTTTCGTGACGACAGCAATACACAGATGCGTTGTTTTATGTATAGCAAGGAACCAATTGCCAACGCACGAGGCGCACAAATATAGTAGACATCGCAAGATACACACGTAAACAACAAACAAACAAAGAAGAACAAAACTGGGGTCACGGCCTAGGAACGGTCAATAATTGTCGCAGATTTATTTAAAACAGTTACGTGCAAATATAATTAATCCCCATCGAATTATGGTTCATCTCAAATACACAGTAGCAATAAAATATGATACATATATCCATTTGAATTCAAATTTAACAATCTCATTGTCATATACAGACCAGAACTCCAGAAACCGTACTTTTCAGAGGAACTAAAATTATAAACCCCAAAAACGAGTTTCAACTAAATCTCGACGCAATTAAAATGCTTTAGAGACATAACATCACAAAGTTTATAATTCGGATCATCGTCGTGTAATTAAATTAGAAGCGAAATAAGTTTGGACAAAATAAAAAAGCTTGGTTTTGTATGTCTATTTTTATCCACACAAAGTCGTGTTAATTTGACGTCGAATTCGTTCATTAAAATTGAGTGAATAATCGATGTGACGTCATATGTGTTCATCAAATGTGTTTTAAACTATGATGTTATTATATAAGAAACATTAAGTTAACGTTTATATTTTGATGGTCTAATATATAAATAGTGTATCACTTATGTGCTTTCACTACGCCTCGTGATTCAAAAATAATGTCTTAAATTTGCTAAATCGTGCGTATAAGTACTTGCATTTTACTTAACATATCCTAAATTATCGGAACTTCTTTCGCAGCATGTGTACCGCCCATGTTTTTTTTAAATTGTTTGTCAATAGAAAACGCGATGCGGGTCGTATTTGAGTACATGTAAATGATACCAGATACTTTTTTATGAACTGTATGTGTTAACCTTAAGCGCATATTGACCGTCATTTTCCCTCAGTGTTACACGGAATCCACGACCTAAACAATATCAGTTATACCAATTTGAATGATTTAATGGAAAAACAGTAAAGAAGTCGCATTTTGACGTTCAAGTTTAATTGTTAAACGCGTCCTTATGAGACTTGCGAAGAGCACCAAATAACAAGAAGCCCCTTACACGCAAAACCAATTAAAACACATGAATTACATTATTAAAGGGGTACCTGGCGTAGTAAACTTATATTATTATTTATTTCGTACCTCATTTGAGAAATGTAAACTACAACGCTTTGTTAAACTTCTAAAAAAAATGACGAGGAGTTTGAAAAAAATGAATTAATGGAACGGTAAATAACTAGGCATGATGCCCTTATATATTTATAGTCCACTGCCTAGATAGATTATGTGTGGCAATGAACATTATTCTGACATATATTTTTGATATCACTCACTCTGTTATTATTATTACTTACTCTGTCTGCAATTGACGCCGAGACGACTCCAAGGTAGACTACTATTAGGTTACTGACACGAACTTTACCAATCTCAATGCAGAGTTGTCGTTCCAGTCAAATCTTTGCGCGTAGGTTGGAACTTTACAGCCATTCTATACATAGATTGTGACGTCACTACGTTTTTTGTCAGTAAGACTGTTGTGTACATACAATGCTTTACAGCGGGATATCAATCGGGATACATCGACTATCTCCGGACTCCTCCGCAAGATAGATTGATTTATGGCATTGTGTCATTGGATTTTCCATTTTCTGTCGAGTCAAGCGCTTCATCTTAGCAAATGAAGGTAAGAATTTTACTAGTAGAATATGTATCAATATTATTGCTCATGTGTGTGTATGTGTACAATGTTTTAATAACGTCAGAATAGATGCATTTTCTTTTATTGTCAATGACCTTTTTGTTATCGTAGTGTAGATTCAGATTTCAGTTTATTTAAAAATAGACAAGGACAGTTCGCTTTGTACTTGCATTTTCTTGCATTTTCAGAAAATGCTCACATCGTATCCATAACATAACTATCAACAACACAGTCTTCATAATCAATAAAGGATACAATAACTTGTCAGAGAGATTATCAATACTCTAAAAGAAAAGTTAAAGTATGACGGCAATGTAAACTGAGAGATCTATTTACGATTCAGTCGTGATTTGTATGCACCTTTATGTATATGACGCAGTACATGAAGAAAATACACGGTGGCAAACATGAAATCATGATCGGCATTTTGTTGCGCAAATTAAAACTTGCAAATTTCTTAGTACTGTATGCGATTTATGAATCGGTATCGAGTTTGGTCTCTGAACGCGATTTTGCCAGTTAATGTTAGATTTACTAGTAATCAAAGCGCTGAAGGCACGGAAGTTGTTCGCTGTTGTATAATTGACATGACGCCTTATCTATGATTGCTCCGCCCTCTTTATCACGTGACTTAGCGGTTATCAAACCTAGACAAGCTAACACCAAAATGGCTTCTTTGCCTATAGACTGCATATAAATTTACGCGATATTCCGGATGATTTTATGGACTTTTTTAACACCATATTACACTTGTAAAGGGGTTGATGCCATTTAGTTATTCTGCACATGCAAATAATATACGATTAAAGAGAACATCAGCTATTTATAACGGGTAAATCGGTACATTAAACACGCTCTCAAACGCTTGCGCGCTTAACGAAATCGAACCCGTTTTTACGTGTAATGGTGGTATTTGCAATAAATTAACACTTCACCGGTATTTACCCGTGTTATTAACAAAATTATTACCGAAACATTCCCCCCAACCCGTGTATTTGACACGAAATAGCGCTTTATAACTGGGAATTCGGTGAAGTTTTACGCGCTTTCTGACTCCGGGTGGGTACCTCAATCCCACATGTTATTACGTATAAAAGTGATATTAATCATATTAAACATTGCTTATGGGACATTTATCAATCTCTATGATTTAAATCGCAAAAACAACACAATAAGTTTGGACATTGTCTGATATAAATTAGCGTTGTACGAAATGGAATACGGTCAGGCTATTATAAATTAATAAGGCTACCAATATCAGACGCTCGCGCAGGTACCTACTTCCCCGAAGTTACCGCATTTATTGGTTAACTAATATCAGTGTTAATAACTCTTTTACAGTAGCATTTATCGATACGTCTTTATTAAAATAATAACAAAATGGTTTTCACTTGTTTCTGACACACACAGAAACGCGATTTTTAACGGGGATTTCGTAAAGTTACACGAAGTGGGTACCAAAATTCTCAATTATTTTACATGTACACGTGACATAATACATACTTAATAATGCTTAGTTATTGCTTATATGACATTTCAAGTTTTTGAAATAAATTATGTTTTATAAAGGGGATCTCGGTAATTCTTGAAGCTTCCACTCGCTCTTGTCAAGATCGCATTGCCGCGTTGGAAATGGTATAAATTTAATTCATCTAACTTATCTTTCTGGATACCAAATGTCAGAGTTGCAATAACCCTATTTACACCGTTTTTACCATATTTCATTTCCGTTTTTTATCCGAACAAAATAAACGAAACTCGTTTAAAAAATGAGATCTAGGCATTCGAGCTCCTAGTGTGGATTAAAAGCGTTTATTGGTGACACCACATGACTGCAAATGTGTAGATACCGTTAATAAGATAAGATATCACATGTCACCTTCAAATAACATGTATGATGTCAATTAAGTGCATTACTATCAGAGTAATAAAACACAGCATGAATTAGGCTTCATGCTGGGTTTCAGTTCTCGTAAAGTAATGCAGATGAACATGTCTATGATACGGTTAAGCGATATACCCGATGATTTTGGTGAACATTTTTTGCCGTATAGATGCTCTCTACGTCAACGATTTCAAGTTAGAAAATTTGCTAATGAGTCGTACATTGACTCTGTCCGAATTTTTAGGGGAAATAACGATGAAATCGACGTCAAATCCCGTATTTTCAGAAGTCAACGAAAGGGAGAGGATCCCCATACCGTGAATTTCTCGATGTCCAAAACTGCAATTACGATCGCACATTGTAGTTGCAAAGCAGGGTAAGCTCTTAAATAGTTTGAAGAAACATATTGATGTTCGTTATGATACTGTTATAACATATATATTATCACTTCATATGAACGACACTTCGCGCATGTATCAATATGCATATGCTATGGCAATTTTTCTAGTGATTGACTTAAAACACCCGATCTTGATTTGAAATGATTATTATACTTGTTATTTATACTTATTATATAATGATCCTTAGATTCACAGATTTCATTGGTCACAAATTACATCATCTGTGAAAGTAGAACAGTACTCATAGCTAAAAATACTCATTCAAGCGTCTGTTTACACGCAAAAAACTACACCGAATAGAGAATCGAAGGGTTAAAAGTAACAAAAATACCTTTGTGCAGACGAACATATTGTAATTGTCGTTGACAATGTTGATGTTCAGTTGTTCGTGGGGACGACCGCATGCCTTTATCCATCTCAAACACTTCTCAAGATCTTTTTTCGGCTTTGGAAACGAAATAAATTCAATGCCACCAACTAATCTGTCAGGATATCGATTGTCCGAGTTACATAATCCCCATTGACACCGTTTAACCATTTTTAATCGTTTTTTAAAGAGGAAAACAAAAGAAACTCGTTGGAATAAAAGTGAACCTAGACATGTAGCTTGTCTAGGAAAATGTCGGACAGGTCGTTGCTAACGAGTGCGCCCGATTAATCGATCGCTGATTGGTGGATCAATTCTAAGATAAGGATTTGATTGACAGGCGGCGTCATGTCAATCTTGGACGCAACTCAGTTTTCAAAAATATGTTATAGCTTTTTATATCGCAAGTTGGAAAAGAACACAACCCATTCACATTTATAAAGAGTGGGTCTTAAAGCACAGGTCGAGATGTGGTTTTTTCTCTCAAATCATTAATAAAAAAGATAATTTAAGCTTCATTTTGGGAAAACAGGGCTTAATGCATATGCTTTAATTTTCATTCCAGTACCAGAAACTTTCTTTAAACGAAAAACCCCCTCATATCAGAAAGTGTCGTTCTTGATTAGCGTGTTCGCATTACACAGGCTAATCAGTGTGCACAGGCTTATCTTTTTTGACATGCAATAAGCCCCGTTTTCCCTGAAAGCAGCCAATATGTACAGATTTCAATAATAAACACTAGAATGGCCAATGTCGTCTTACAAGCTGTTAAACACTATTGATTAAATACACACTGCAGTAGTAGAGCAGACGCTTCTAGCATTCGTCGTCTGCATAATTTTCCTGCAGGTAGTGAAGACGGGCAGTGGTTATCGTTCCTAGCTTAGCAAACAGCAGACTGACTTGCAGTTATCGTTCCTAGCGTAGTTAAAAGCAAACTGGCTTGCAAAACTGCGTCTCTACAGTCTACATTAGTGTGAGCTAACGCTCACAACTAAAAACTATATTGAACTCTACCGAGTTGACATATACAGTTTGCAAACCAGTTCCGGATAATCAGAATTTCCGATTTATTTGTATTTATTTTTCCATATTGCCCCAATAAAAACACAATGATAAGTGTCTAAGGTATACATTAGGTAAAGGAATAAATTAACAAAGTTTTTGGCAAGAAAGCTTTTGTATTATGCTTACAGGGGGGATAAATGCTGCCAAAGACCTATAGATAACATGTTATCTATAGGTCTTTGATGCTGCAAAAAGTTAACCAGAACTGATTGAATGAGTTATGTTTTGAAATATGCATATGGATATAGAAGGCTTTATTATTTTCAAATAAACTTTTTGCTGATTGAAAACAAATGCCATGACAATGTTTTGAAATACTAATTCTGTAAATTGAAAGATTTTTAATAATTTTCCGAAGGGTAAACTTTAATTGGCTATTTTTGACAAAAAAAATGCTTATGCCGCCTGGCCTAACCTGTAATGCAAAATAAATGTTACCCTTTATTTTAACATCTTCTCACATTGACACTAAATCCCGAAAGAAATTATTGTGGTCAAAAGAATTAACGTTTTTTGCCGGTTGATTCTAAACTGGTTGCCTGACTGTAGTATGAGACTGAGTCATTCAGTTGTTAAAGCGTCTTTATTTGGTGACTATTTACGTATTATATTCTTTTTATGGTTAACTTAAAAATTGCAGCACTTAATTGAACACAATACCGGTATGTCTGTATTAAAAAAAAATCGTTCATGTGCTAAACATTTTACAGTTAACCTGAATTAAATACACGCATTGTCTTTACTGATTGACATTGCACAATCTTCATTCACAGGGTGCACGCAGCAGGATCACGTGACTTTGTTGGGTTCCCAATGAAACGTTTAAGGATGTAAACACACAGGTAAAACCTGCTTTTTAAAAACAATTTTCTAACCAATTTTGACAAGAGCATCAAAGACAGAATTGTATGCTGCTTATGACAATGTGAAATACGCCAGAACTACTTAAAGGCCCAGTCTCACTATGATGCCGGTGGAGCCCTGGTGCGTGATCCAGGATCTACCGGGATGAACTGGGGCTGTATCGGGATGAACCGGTGACGACCGAGATGAACCGGGGACGACCGGGAACAACCGGGGCTCCACTGGGAAAGTATTAAAATGTTTAATACCTCCGGGATGAACCGGGAGTCACCGGGAAGGACCGTCAACGACCGGCGCGGCACCGGCAACAACCGGGACGGCACCGGGCACAACCGGGACGGCACCGTAGCTTCACAGGGGCCAATACAGACCCCGTCAGAGCTACGGCAACACCCCGGTTTTCGCCGGTCGAGCCCTGGTGAATTCCGGCAAAGTCCCGGTATAGCTTTGGTACCAAGGTAAACCGGCGCTCTGCCAGGACGCCACCGACATTCATCGGGGCTCCGCCTGGGCATTACCGGCGACGACCGGGGTTAAACCGGGGCGTTGCCGTAGCTCTGCCGGGGTCTGATGTCGGTATAGCCCCGGTGAGTGCCGTATGAGTTACGGTATACCGGGGCTCTGCCGGGACCTTGCCAGCTTTTACCGGGGCTTTACCTGGGCATTACCGGCGACAACCGGGGCTCTGCCGGGGCTTCACTGGGATAAACCGTAGCTAGTCTGGGGTCGACTGGGACTGTGCCGGGTTGTTGACCGTCTTCAACCGGGGCGGCACCGGAAAATAATGTGACAGCGTTTAAAAAATTCTACGAATCATCCCGGTTCTCGCCGCTCGACCGGCGTTAGCAAACCGTGATGGACCGGGGCTCTACCGGCAAAAGTGAGACTTGGGCTTTATTTTAAAAGTCAGTGTTCTTGTTTAATATTTCACGTGTGCTGAACGATTATGGTGTACGCAACATGAACTTTTGTTATCGATTTCAGACGTTTTCAATGATTTATTCTTATACATCTAGATATCAGCACACACTGCAAGAAAAAAATGTCTTTAATGCACATTTTATTCAAATGTATTTCAATAACTTGAGATATTTGCAAAAATAAAGTTCTGAACGGTGTGATTACTTTATGTCAAGTCCGTGTGTAAAATGATGAACTTCCGTTCATAATCCAAACGATTTTAATTTTTTAAACAATTGGATAACACGCTTTTGCAAGAAGGAAAATACCGATATAATATCTTAAGCAAAATGACTGAAAGCAAACAAATGTTACATTTAGCCTAGTGATTGGGAACAAAATGTTTCAATAACAATGCAACTCATTCATGAGATGAGGAACAAATTCATAAGTATTATTTCCTTAAAAAAAATAAGTGTGATTAAATCTACCACAATTGATGCGCATGTAATCATAATCGTTTCTTTATACGGTTTCAGAAATGAAAAAGTCGTGGTGTCGTTCGACATTTGATAAATTAACTCGATCATTTAAATGCTTTAATAAAATCCATGAAGTAGTACAACATATAAATGTTCCTCAGCACCCGAACTTGATTTGCAGTCCATGCAGCTGTCTTCTGCAGTTGCTGCTGCTGGTGATGATGTTAATACTGACGATATTTAAAGTGATGAGATGTTGATGATGCTAATGCTGATAACGTTGGTATATATGCTAAAAATGATCATATGGTTGGTGTATATGCTGATAATAGGGACGACGCGTATGAGCATTATGAGGATAATGATGGTGATGGTGGTGGTGGTGGTGGTGGTGATGATGGTGGTGGTGGTGGTGGTGGTGGTGGTGGTGGTGGTGGTGGTGGTGGTGGTGGTGGTGGTGGTGGTGGTGGTGGTGGTGGTGGTGGGTGGTGGCGGGTGGTGATAATGATGCTGATGTTGGAAGTGGTGATGATGATAATGATGATGATGATGATGATGATGGTGCTGCTGCTAATAATAGGATGATGGAAGGGGTATTGACGTTCCTGATGATGCTTCTGATGATGTAAATGATTATGTTTGCGTTTTATATTCTTCCTGGTTAAATATAACTGCGCACGTTTTGCTGCAATTTAAACGAAGGCACAATATCGAGAGCGCCGTATTAAGCTTAATGAAATTAAATAGAAACATGCACGTTTATGGATATATATGTGATTGGATATTTTACTTCTGATGTTTTTATGCGATTTGTGTATGAAAACGTGCGCACGTTCACGCAGTTTCAAAATCGATAACGTAAAAAACATTATTGACGCATGATTTTAAAGATTTCCCATCGGTTAAACCGGTGGAATATCTTATCTCATTTTCTAAATATAATATCTTATCACCAAAGGTGACTTAAGTATGTTAGTGTGAGAAGGTCAAAGAAGTCACCAGTACCAAGGCGTAAGTTAATGTCATCATTGTTTTACTGCAATGATTTGTATCAGCCGGGTCAGTACATTTAACGAAACTGAAATTTTTGCTTATGCTCAATCCCGTAGAAAAGTCAAAAGAATTTCAAACATTGTTAAATATATATAAGACTATAATTTCTATAACTGTGCAGTAATATTGTTTATTAAATGCTTAATACATTTTTTGAATGGATTTTATTTTCTTACGCATGTCGGTGGGGGATTATTACAGATTATACAAGTACTATTAAGGATTGAATCGGTAGAGGACCATATGGGACAATCATCACATTATTTCATTTTATCGTTAGACAAATATTGTTGTTTCTATGGTTGCCGAAATTAATAAAAACTACATTTTGTTGTTGCATCCTGCGACTACTAAACACAAACTTGAGCTTGGTTGATTCAACTTGGTTTGTAGATAGAAGGCAATGTCGGACAAAATTGTGTTTGATATGAAAACAAAAACAGAAAAAAATATTTGAAAAGTAAAATGTTGATCCTGCTTTACCTAAAAAAGTACGGAAGCAAGGCTGATGAAACAACGTTGTGTGCAAAGAGTTATATACAGGGAATTTGTTTGTGATTGGTACTTCTTTTTTTTTGGTCGGACGAAAAATGTGTTTGCTATGATTACATTAATGGTTTACTCAAGTTCCTGATTAAGTAATTACTCAAAAAGTACATAATCTTGGTCAATGAGAGTCGAAATTTGAATAAATGACCACATTGGGAATATATATGCTTTTTGCGGAAGCGAAAATTGTAGTTGCAATTGTTACATAAATCCAAAAGTGTTTTCGTGTTGAGACCGTTCTTCAGATTTTATTATATCTTGTAATATGCGAATTAAGAAGATCGCGTTTTAGTGCACATTCGTCAAATGTTAAATATTGTAATATTTATCAATTAGGATAACAGAAACTTTAGTTTTCCCGTATCTTTATAGTGTTTGCAAACAAACTTTTCATTGTTTATCATGTAAACTTGTCATGAATTCTGCTATAATGTAATTTTATCTTGCTACGCCAGCTTGTTTGACCCGGGTTTGACTTGTATTATCTACTTTCGTTTTCAGACTTCTACGAAAAACCCGAAAACGGATGACGAATGTTGAAGTATAAGTTATGACAAATTTACTATTATGAGTATAGAAATAGTGTCATAAACAACTCCCTACGATTGAAAAGCAAATATGGCTGGAGAGGTACCGCCGGTAGGCATCGTCGTTCTTGGACGTAAACATGTAGGAAAAACAAGTTTAATCAAAGCTCTATGTGGATTGAAACAACACTTGGAATGCGCTTCTTCCAGTGTGGAGCCAGTGTTATACCCATATCCGAAAAACAAGGCGATTGTTTTTTGGGACTTTCCTCCCTTTGGAAGCGACGATGTATCCAATGATGCATCCACGGCTAGTGTCAAAGGAATTAAATTAGATACCGAACTTTACGAATGTGCTTTGCTTGTGTGCGACGATGAACTCGCCGAGTTAGATAAATCAATGCTCGAACAGGTTTTTAAGTTGAAATTTAAAAGAGTAGTAATTGTTCGTAATAAAGTGAACGCTAGTATAGAATATGATCGCACTCGGTGTCTAGAGAACCACAGCCCCGATCACGTGTTTTCTCAGTGCATATATGGCACAGAAGAGTATTTTGAAGCTTATAAGCCTGACAAAATCTTTGTGTTGGACACGTTTGACACAGACAAGTTCCAGTTCAATGACCTTGACATCTATCTTCAAAGCGGCGCTGGCTATAACAGAGCAAATCCTGACCGATCGTTGAGGGTAAGTAAGGCTTTCCTTCATTTACTGCAGAGACAATTTCGCTTTATCTATAAATATGTATATATATATATATATATATATATATATATATATATATATATATATATAATATATCTGTAGTCGACCTTCGTGTAAAGTGATCAAATTACGGATTTTCTTTTCACGAGAGATATGCTTTACTTTTTCGTAGGAATCTATGTAATGTAGTCTATATCACAATCGAAAAACTAGAAATGGCGCGACAGAGGCCGACGCGTATCCCTACGCCGCATGTTTGACCCAGGGGCGCCCCAGAGTTGGTAAGAGGGCCATGCATAGTTGAGATTGACCGTATTGTCATAGGAGTTATTCAGTATCAATTTGAAGAAAATCAGTGTAGAAATGAAGAAGTTAATTTAAAATAACAGATGGCAGATATAACCACATAATCCCCGCTTTTTCTCCCAAAAATGAGTGAAAATCTCTGACCCGGCCCGACCCCAACCAACATAACTTTTGACCCAGGGGTCAGATCAAAATTCCAAACAGTGCACTGTCGCACATATGCTTATAGCTACCATATGTGTAAGTTTCAAGGTTCTAGTGCTAATAGTGAAGGAGGAGATAGTGGCCAGGACGGAAGTACGGACAGACGGCGGAGATAACCACATAATAGATTTCCAAAATCTTAACACGGACCCTAAGCTCAAGGTCAAGGTCACAGGGGTCCAAATTGTATGCGCATTATTATCTTGAGGGTACTGTACCTGGCAAGTTGAATTTGACCCTTGAATGACCTTGAATCTCAAGGTCAAATAAATACGTTTTGCTTACATTGCCATAACTGTTTTATCTAGGATCAGATTTGATTCATACTTTGACAAAACAATACTTACCTGATTTCTCAGGTGAGCTTTTGTGACCGGTCTTTGTCCGCCGTCCGTCCGTCCGTAAACATTTTTTCGTAAACACTCTAGAGGCCACACTTATTGTCCGATCTTCATTAAACATAGTCAGAAGCTTCGTCCCAATAAAATCTCGGTCGAGTTCGAAACTGGATCGTGCCGGGTCAAAAACTAGGTCACTAGATCAAAAAAAGAAAAAAAACGTGTAAACACTGTAGAAGTCACATTTCATGCCCAATCTTCATGTAACTTTGTCAAACTCAAAATGTTTGTCTTTATGATATGTTGGTTGAGTTCAAAAGTGGCTCCGGTCCGTTGATAACATGGCCGCCAGTGGGCGGGCAGTTTTCCTTATTTGGCTATAGAGAAACCTTGTAAACACTCTAGAAGTCACAATTTTTGCCCAATCATCATGAAAGTTAATCAAAACATTGGTTTTATTGATATGTCGATCGAGTTCGAAAATGGTCCTGATCGGTGAAAAAACATGGCCGCCAGTGGGCGGGGCATTTTTCTCTATATGTATATAGTGAAAACATGTGAACACTCTAGAAGTCATATTGTTTGCCCAATTTTCATGAAATTTGGTCAGAACATTTGTTTCCTTGATACGAGAGTTGAGTTGGAAAATGGTTCCGGTCAGTTGAATAACATGGCTGCCGGGGGGTTGCAGTTTTCTTATATTTTTATAGTAAAAAAAGCTTGTGAACACTCTAGAAGTCACATTTTTTGCCCAATCATCATGAAACTTGGTGAATAGATTTGTTTTATATATATCTCAGATGAGTTTGCAACTGGTCCCGATGGGTCAATAAACATGGCTGCCAGGGGGGTGGGGCAGTTTTCCTTATGTGACTATATAGAGAGAAACCTTGTGATCGAACACTATAGATGTCACATTTTTTGCCTAATCATCGTGAAACTTAGTCAATACATTGGTTTTATTGATTTCTTGGACCAGTTGGAAAATGGCTCAGATCGGTGAAACACACTTTTTAGCTCGACTATTATATATGAAATATATATAGTGGAGCTATCCTACTCACCCCGGCGTCGGCGTGAGCGTTAGCGTTAGCGTCTGCGTGCAAATGTTAAAGTTTTCGTACTACCCCAATTATTTTCATTGTCCCTAGACATATTTCTTTCATATTTTGCATACTTGTTAACCACCATGACCCCAACCTATAAACAAGAGCAGACAACTCTATCAAGCACTTTGTCATAATTATGGCCCCTTTTCCACTTAGAATATGCAGCAAATGTTAAAGTTTTTGTACTACCCTATTTATTTTCATTGTCCCTTGACATATTGCTTTCATATTTTGCATACTTGTTAACCAACATCATTCCCAGCCTATAAACAAGAGCAGACAACTCTATCAAGCATTTTGGCATTATTATTGCCCCTTTTATACTTAGAATATGCATATTATTGATAAATCTATGTTAAAGTTTGCGTACTACCCCAAATAATTCCTATATCCTTTGACATATTGCTTTTATATTTTGCATACTTGTTTACCAACATAACCCCAACCGCAGACCACTGTATCAAGCATTTTTACATAATTATGGCCCCTTTTACACTTAGATAATTGAACATTTTGCTTAAATTGCCATAACTTCTTTATGATCACGTTTTATTATTACTTTGACAAAACAACACCTACCTGAATACCACAATGGATTCCACCCAAACAATACCCCACGCCCCTACCCAGAATCACTTCCCCCCCCAACCCCCCCCCCCCCAATTTCTTTTAAACATCATCTAATAAATTACCCCATCCCCACATTATACCCCCCTCTCACCCCCACCCCTTCTACCCATCTACCCCCCAATTTTTTTTTAAACATCATCTAATAAATTACAACGCCCCACATTATACCCCCTCTCACCCCCCTACCCCCCAAAAAAATATAATAAATAAATAAATATTTTCTCTCCATTTTTATTTTGAAAGATCGTCTAATAAATGACCACACCCACATTATACCCCCTCTCAACCCCTCCCCCCCCCCAAAAAAAAAATCCTTTTTTTATTTTTGAAAGATCGTCTAATAAATTATTGAATATGAACACTATCCCCATGATGGCTTACGTTATAATGTCAAGCACTCGAATAGTCGAGCGCGCTGTCCTCTGACAGTTCTTGTTAGCTCACCTGATTGCTCAGGTGAGGTTTAAGGATTGGTCTTTGTCCGCTGTCCGTCCGTCCACATTTGGTTTGTAAACACTCAAGCATTCACATTTCTCAAGCATTCTTTATCAAAGTTGCTGAAAGATCTCAGTCAAGTTTGATGATGAGCAAAATCACATAATTAATGCCATAATTATTGCCTTTAGATTGTCCAAATTTTCATTATATTATACAAAATCCTTTTAAGCAAAGTTTGATGTTTGGTAAGTGGGGTCAACTCAAAATATAGGTCACCATTTCAAATCTTACAAAAACAAAAACACTCCCTACGCCAGAGTTTTGGTTCAATAATGATGAAACTTGACCAGGATGTTTGTCTGGTCAATATCTAGGTCATGTTTGACATTAGGTAAAGATTGAATGAACCGACTCCTCTCAGGTGAGCGAACTAGGGCCATCTTGGCCCTCTTGTTTAAATATCATCTAATAAATTACTACACTCCCACATTATCCCCCTCTCCACCCCAGACACAAAATTTAATTTTTTTTGAAACGTGGTAAAAAAATAATAATTATTTTTATTATTTTATTTTTGAAATTGGTTGCTTAAATTGACATAACTTCTTTGTTTATGATCAGACTTGATTCATACTTTGACCAAACAGCTCTTACCTGACATACCACCCAAACCATCCCCCACGCCCCACCTTGACATATTGCTTTTATTGAAAGATCATCTAATAAATGACCACACCCCCACATTATACCCCCTCTCCTCTACCCCCTACCCCTCACCCACCCTCACCCAAAAAGATTTTTTTTGAAACATGGTAAAAAGTATAAACAAATATTTATTTATTTCTTTTTTGAAGGACCGTCCAACCATCCCACCCAAGCTATTGCGATCAAACTTGAAATAAAATCTTATTAGTTCGTTTTATGTCTTCTCAAAAATTCAATAGATTGTGGAAAATATACCTAAAATCAGAATCGTCTATAAATAAACTTCTTTAAAACATAAGCGATCAATATGTTTTAATTATGGTCCTCTCTTTCACTTAGAATATGACTATATTACCTTGACCTTATTGAATATGAACAATTTCCCTATGATGGCTTACGTTATACTGTCAAGCACTCGAAAAGTCGAGCGTGCTGTCTTCTGACAGCTCTTGTTCGAATCGCGGTCGCAGATTTCGAAACCTGAACGCTGACCTAAAGTTCAAGGTCAAGGTCACAGGGGTCGCAAATTTTATGCACATGGAAAGCTTTTGCCCAGAAACACATGAATACCAAATATAAAAGCAATATCTGAAGGGAGACAGTAGTTATGAGCCTTTTTCGAATCGCGGTCGCAGATTTCGAAACCTGAACGCTGACCTCAAGTTCAAGGTCAAGGTCACAGGGGTAATAAATTGTATGCGCATGGAAAGGTGTTGTCTAGATACACATGCATACCAAAATTGCAAGTAATATCTGAAGGGATACTGTAGTTATGAGCCTTTTTCGAATCGCGGTCGCAGGAAAATCTCTGACCCGGCCCACCCCAACCCCCATAACTTTTGACCCAGGGGTCAGATCAAAATTCCGTCGCCGTCACCGTCGCACATATGCTCATAGCTACCATGTTTGTAAGTTTCAAGGTTCTAGTGCTAATAGTGTAGGAGGAGATAGTGGCCAGGACGGACGGACGGACGAACAGATGGCGGATATAACCACATAATCCCCTACTTTTTCTCCGAAAAGCGTGGGGATAAATTATACATTGTTTTGCACTGGGGGAAATGTAAACAACGTTGATGTTAATGTAATCAGAGCAATATATATACTCGTAGAAGCAGCTAATTATTTCAAAATGCTGTTCACATGTATATATGTGTCTCACTTTGGTAGTCACTAGCTTACAGAGATCAAGTTTGTTTATAAATGCAGGAAGCTGAAAGGTAGCTAACACAGATAAAATATAATCGTAACGTGTGGATCAACAAGTGGACTATTGTTCTATTTTTATCGGGTTTGTCATCTATTCAACGCTGGAATGAAATATTTCACAGATACTGTAGTGCAACAAATGTCCCGATTCTCAAGTCTTGAGATTTACACTTTTGATACAAGTAGCATTTATGCTTAGTCAGTTTTTACTGTTATTTGATAGCTGCAACACTATTGTGCATGTCCTTCACGGAACAAAAAGTGTGATGGCTTTTGAATACGTACATTCCTTGCGCGTCAGCTGTTGTCCGATCTTTATCTTGTCGATTGTAGCATCAACATGTATCAGGAAGTTTTATTATAACATGAAACGCATGATAACGTTGAGACCACGTGACACGCACAGCACCTTGTACAAAGGCAAATGTAATATTTAGATGTATCAAAGCGCTGAAGGCACTGAAGAGTTTCGCTATTGCATAATTTAATACGCAATTCATTTTTCAAAATCAATCGCAAGTTTGAAATGAACACACGCCATTCAACTTTATAAAGTGTGTGTCATAGCGCACGGGTCGAGTTGTGTGTGCACTTTTTATCATCCTTATTATTTCATAGAAAACTAACGTAGACAAAATAAAAACAACATGCTTTTTGGACGTTCTGAAAGCATAGAAAGTATGATGAAAATGGTAATGAGAACTTAATATAAAGAAAATTTGCAGTCACCATCATATTAAAGGAATATTTTTTCTAATATCAAATAACTATCTCACCAAGAATATAAATTCATATTGAAAGTTCCGTGTACAAAACTTTTGATTTTTGACACCATATACAAATTCAAAATATACAATAATCTTCGTATCTTGTATATGGAGGAATAAAAGTATATAAACATTTCTGTTTATGCTATACTTGTTACCCGAGCAGTTCACACGGTGTCAACAACGCTGACATAAACGTAGGTATAGAGCACTAATGCGCTTTTAGGCGTAGATGTTTTTCTCAGTTTTCATCTTAGTGACATTTACATAACGCCAACAGACACGCATGAATATTTTCGAATATTTAATAAGCTGATTCGAGATACAACCTCTGAATTTTTGCTACATCACTGCGTATGTGCTCAATTCAAAGGATGTAGCACTGTTCAGTGTAAGGAATTCCGGACTACTCTCTGTATGCTCAAATGACACAAATTGTGATCCTGTTACAATTACGCGTTACAATCCATCTCGCAGAATTTCACTTTCGCCTCCAAGATGAGAAAACAATCATTAGCGAAATAGTATAGTGTCACGATAAGAGAAAATCGTTTAATTATCATAACACAATGTTTGCCGTACTTGGTCAGCACGTCTGGAAATCATTCCTTAATGTGTGGATAGGCTGCCATTATTAACAAGTTTGCTATTTTGAATTCAATTTTGTATTAAAAAGCATTGTTCTTAAATGTGGCATTTTCAATTCGCAATGAGATTTGTAATGACCCTCGTCATGCGAAAATGGGTTTATTCCATATGCGCCCATCATATAAATAGCCCACTCAGCTTCTCTCCTTATGGTAAGGAGAAACATAACATATTGAGTGATTTTATAGCGAACAGCATCGCCTATGACCTGACTGCGCAAAAGCACATGTTGGGTTTATCAAACGCTTGCCGAAACGCATAAGACCCATTTTCGCATGACGGCGCTATTGACGTGTGATTTAAATGTGTCGAAAGAAAACTGCGTTTAAATCAAATATCAACATACGATATATTTCGATATTGAAGAAAGATACTCATAACAAGGCATATGAGGACACATATGAAGTGCTCTCCCGTAGTATATTTTTTATCTACTCACACTAATGTGTGGTTTGACAATGCTAACCCACTTCATGCGGTGAATATGCAACTTACAAGTGAAAAACACAACACAATAGTTTAACTTTTGTTTAATTGTATTTATTTATTTAGAAAAGTAAATTGCAAACTTTATTTCAGAGTCAGCGTATACGCCGACTACATTTTTAAAAGATATTTATTGTTATTAATATATTTAATATAATATATTAAGTTGTTTTCGGTTTTAGCGATTATAAAGCATTTTCGAGGCTGCCTATAGTATGCCTGCAGTAATTGATGAACTCATATCCAACTGTCTATGTATTGAGAACTGTGAATATAAACAAGCTAAACCTTCTACTAACCTTTTACTATTGCGTTGCTAGCACCCGTAAATACAAAAGATCGCCGCTATCTGTTAAGAACCAAAGAACGTTTTCCAGAAATACCCGCTGCAGTAGCATGAACGAGGTTACGAAACAGGTCATTCGTATTATTATTATAAATTGTTTGTTATATTCGGGTTTAGCGATTATGAAACATTTTTTTTGTTTTTGTCTATCGTATCGCTGAAGTTATTGTTGAACTTATGTTCAACGTTTTATAAATTGAGAATATAAATAAGCGTTAACTTTTTCCCGAATCTATTAATAGCCTCAATTTACGACCTGTACTACGTCATTGAGGTGTATGTGAGAGCGTAACCTATTGCGTTGTTATCGCCCGTGGACTTTCCTTTGTTTATCGACAGGCGCATCTATTAATAGCCTCATATTATGAATGAACTGAGCAAAAATACTACGTCACGAAGACGCTGCAGAAAGTGGACTTTTTTTATTCATTCATAAACAATCTCCTCTGCGACACGTACAATACGATCATTGTTTATTGATTCTTTTGATTAAAAGCACCGTTCGAAACTATTGCATTTAACACGATATTAATATCATGTTTCCATTTGTGAATGAATATAACTGGAGAACTCAAACCTCTTGCATAAATTATACAACTCTTTCTTGCGCGGATACGCGTAGTAAGCGGGTATTGGACTCCTAGTAGCTAAGGCGTGTCGACCTGAATTTTAGACTAACCACCTTAGACGGTCGCTAAGCGACCATCTAAAAACATGTAATATTTGCACAACACTGGTATTTATAGCAATATTAAGACCTTTTCAAATTCTTAACATGTCTTTTGTTATGCACTTATATTATCCCCCACCCCCTAAAAAATAGTTTCGGAAGTTCGATAAAAGACGAAGATTTAATGGCTCATTTCATATTTGCAAATTTAAAGTAAAACTGCGTGTTTAATTTAAAGAACACGACATTATTTAACTTTGAATACCCACCAATGCACCATATAATCATGAGATTTTCGCAAGAAATCAGTCAATACGGCTTATGTTATAAATTGTTTATACACATGTATACTCATAATACTTAAGCCATTCTTTTTACATTATATTAACTAGCAGAAAAAGTCGGGAGGTAAACGGAGAATATCCTATCAGGGCGATGATATGTACCAGCCCGCCAAGAGAGACGACGTCTTCTCCGTCGAACAGCCCGCTATGCTCACCAGAGCAGACGGACGTGCTTGCCGCACCACCGAGGACACTGAAGGCAATGACGCAACGCGTTATGATGCAGGCACGAGCCTCGACTTTAGTAAATGGTATGCCAGCAGTGTTTTGTTTTCGTTCTAATATGGGGCCGTTATAGGGACCACATTCAAAATGGAAAAGGTGTATAATTGTCCCGAATTTGATTAAGAAAATTATCACAATTTAAGGTTTCAAATAGTCTGTTTTAAAAAAAATAAATATCGAGTTCCATAAGTTGAACCAGTGTAAATATAACATGATTAAAAAAACTCAATATAACATTAAAACACTCAATATTATATTGGAAACATTTAAATTGTCAATTTTAAAGTATTTCTTGGCAAAACAACAGCACTAATTTGAGTAAAAACCACGCGATATTTCAAAAGAGCCTGGTCCTATTCCAAAATATGATGACAAAACACTGGCCAGCTTAACTTTTATGTGTAATTGACCACACTATTCCCTTATACGAAAGATATTGTTTCCACGATAAATTATATTTGAATAACTGTAAATACCAATCCTTTTCAAATCTTAAGGTTCCGTATAGCTTCATGTATGTGTATGTTATTGATATTTACTGATTTTGAAATATTGGGTAAAACTAAATAAACGGTATGACATTAAGGCGTTTATGAACGATGTTCAGTTACGTCGTAAGTTCCTCCAACTATCGACTGAGTTAGTGTTGTTTTATTTTGTATGGTTTGGTTTGGAACTTGCCGTGATATTTGTATCTGTATTGTTACCGTTTCAGGAAAGATGACATTAGTGACTTAACAGCTGACGAAGACGAATTAAAAAGTTTCATTCTAGATTTCAATCAGTCTTCTCCAAGCAAGAGGCGAGATCTGATCAGAAGAACTCGAGATGACCTAGCACGATGGGAGACAGAAACACTAAACATAGCTGTTACGGGTAATGCTGGAGTCGGCAAATCAAGCTTTATTAACGCTATTCGAGACGTCAAACCAAATGAAGATGGTTGGGCACGCGTTGATGTCGTTGAAGGAACCATGCATCCAACACAATATAACCATCCCGTCTTTCCGAATATATTTCTATGGGATCTTCCGGGCGTTGGTACAGAACGTTTCAGACGAGATACGTACATGGACCAGGTTGAATTTGAAAGGTACGACTTCTACATTATTGTTTGCGCAGGACGTTTTACCGAGAATGACCTATGGCTCGCCGAAACGATACGTCAAAAGGAAAAAACGTTCTTCTTTGTCCGCACGAAAGTTCAGCAAGACATCGATAATGCCAGGCGAGTCTACTCTGGACCACCGGTTTTCGACGAAAACTTCGTTCTAAGAAAAATACGGTGGAATTGTTTAGATAGTTTACCAACATCTCGGCGTGGAGAAGTTTTCCTCATCGACAATTACGAACCACACCTGTACGACTTTGGGAAGCTGGCAATGGCTATCATACACCATTCACCGCCGGAGAAGAGACAGGTGGCAACGTTTGGGACGTGTCTTTTGACCGAGGATGTCATCAAGGCAAAGGAAGAAGAACTAAACAAGCGAATCTTAAAAACCGCCCTGATGGTTGCCGTAACGGATGTGTCTCCCATTGATGTGTTTGGCATTTCTTCAACAGATGAATATCTTCTTACAGAGGCACATTTCTATCGGGAGCAGTTTCAGCTAACAGATGCGCACTTAGAGAAATACGCTGCAGATGAAGGTAAAACGAAACAAGAATTTGTAGAGTTCATGCAACTTAAGTCGACAATACTTAGCCAAAGTGCTAAGATACCGATGTTTATTGAAATGCTATGCCCCTCCAAGATTAAAGATATTGTGCTTCCCGTTGTGACGACCTTGGCTTCCGGTGCAGTCTCGTTTGGAATAGCGATGAAGTTTCTGAGTGTTGCTTTGAATGCTGCCGTTGAAGACGCGAGAAAAATAAGGTCCATAAAATCAGACAATGTATAGGATCCAGTTTAACTAAAAGATATTCATTTACGATTGCGAGATCTTATAGCAAAATTGTTTCATATCCATTATTACAACGATGTACGTTGAACGATATACACCAATGATGAATACACATTTTCAAAGAAGTATTTTGTGTAACAGTTGTTATGTGATGCTTGGGCATAGATTCGATGGACTGTTAAAAACGGTCTGTGACAGAGTGTATAATTAAAAAAACACCATTAAGTTTTTTTTTTCTTTTTCAAAGTTTGAAAACTGTAAAGTTTTGAGTAAATACAAACGGGAAGATACCTTGCAAAAAGGGAAAACGAGCTTTCTGCATACGTAATGGTATAAAAGAGGAAATCAATGCTGTGAGGTAGTTAAGATTTAGAACACGACATATGAATGGATGTTCATATGGATATTCCTGTTTATTATATTGGTACAAAAAGAACGTTTCAAAGTACAGTTATTGAATTTTTGATTTGTGAAACCCATTTCTGTTCAATACATATGAAGTATATTTTGATGGATATATGTTTTAATTTCATGTGCGAAAAATGTTAAGCACCAAGGAATGTTCAACTTCAAATCATTTACCATTACAATATTTATTATTTGGCAAAGCATATTCGAATTGTATTCATACATGAAATGTATGTTTTCATGCTATAGAGATATGAAAAAGATGCTGAATGTTCAAAAGTCAATTATTTATTTTTCGTCACATTGCATGGTCAAAATTGAGTTACGGAAGAATACAATGACATTGTATGATCATATTGTTTAATAACTGGCTTGAAAAGCTTGTTAAAAATATGTATTTAGTAATGTCTTCGAACTAAAATTATATTTAACATAATAAAGTGTCATGTCATGGTCACGTTTAATACTTTGATTTGTTTGGTGGATGCTTATAATCATTTCATTTAAAGCCACACACCTTGAAATGAAATACATGGCATAGTAAATTTAAGTATAAATAAGAAACATATTGTATCTATGCCATTTAGAATATATCTGGTTGTTACAATGTAGAAATCCGTCTCTTTTTCGCTTTCAAACTTAAAAATAATCGCGTTTGTCGAAGTGGACGTATACGTCTAGAAATCCTTCTTTCGGTTTTAACAGCGGTACCGTTTGAAAAATAATAAACTACTGGCTAACTAAGCTATAGATTTAATTTTATCTTTCTCAATTAGAATATATCTGGTGATTACAAGGTAGAAATCCGTCTTTTTGCGCTGTAAAACTTATCGCGTTTGTCAAAATGTATGTATACGTATTGAAATCCTACTTTCGGTTTTAAAATGTAAACAAATAATAAATTACTTGCCAACTAGGATATAGATTTAATGGCAATTTTGCACACTTTCAAATTGCATCTATATGTATTGATTAACGTGTACTTCTTTTCAAGGTGTGTAGCTTTAAATATTTAATATTGTTTTATGTTGAAAGACATTTCATACAGTTGTTAAATGATATTGTGGGGTTTAGTACATATCCGAGATTTGTTATGTGCTATTTGAGTTATTTATATACTTTATACGTTCTGAAGTGAAATTTTATATTAATAATCATATAAATAGCGGTATGTGCTCTAAATATATTCAATTATGTGTATATTCAATTTGCTTGTTTGATGTGTATTGCTGTTTTCATTGTTATGTAAATATAACAATTTGTATCATTTAAGGCGCTATTTAAACCCTTAGTAACCTCTTTCTCTTGTTATTACCACTCATGTTGTGTTCGTTGTTCTTTTTTCTTATGTTTTATCAGATTGTTTTATTTTCTGTCTTATAATTGTTTATTTGTCGCCAAAATGCATGTTAGTTTAGTGTATAACGTGGCCTGAGAGACATAATAATGACAAGTTCTGTTCAGTGACATTCATGATGAATTGATTAATTGCTGTGTTTAGTGATTTGTATGTATGCATTAATAATTGTATTAAGTTTTGAAGTGGCATTGCTTGTTCAGAAAATTAATTTAATGAATTGAAAAGTGAATGCACATGTTCTAGCCTAGATAAATAACGGTGTTTTAGTTGCTCGTCATAATCGCTGACTGTTTAACACATATCATTTAATTATATTAAATTTGATTTCGAACAATATGAAACATAGATGGATCATGACATTGATTATAATCGTAATAAGTATCATAAAATTATATGCAATACATAATGTGATTTTCTGTACTCAAAGTGTGTGCAACATATGATATATATATTACTTGTAATTAATATGATTCAATCTACACACACTGTGCAATATGTGTATATTTAATGATGTCCTCTGTATTATTCAGTGTACTCACGTGTATTGTGAACTTATATCATTTACGTGATGACTATTATAAGTATTATATCAACATATATTATCTAAAGTTTTATTAAATTCTCAAAGAGAATCGTTCAGTTATTTTATTGTGCTTTCTTTATTTATCTACAAAACAGAAAATAGGGTATATATTATTTTTATGATACATGTATGATTGTATCAGATGTTTTGCATGGAAACATTTTTTGTTAGAATACATAACCCCAAACTGTGCTTTGACAATATTAGGTTTAAATTTATTTGTTCCAAATGTTTTTATTGTATTTTCAGTTTTCCGAAATCCATAGTTTTTCTTGTTATTATTTTTATGCATTATATACGTCCAAAGAATGTTCCGTTCTTAAACTTCTTACATCAAAGTATACACTTTTGCAAAGTTCTTAAATGAATATAAGTAAGGACACGTGCTTTTTGTTAATTAAATCTGAAACACATTTACAATGCGAATTACGTGACTTATTTTGGCAAGGTGACCTAATGTACATTATGATATTAAACAAAATATATTTCAATCAAGTGATTTTTATTTTGAACGTAGGTTATATCTTGTGGTGTTTGTTTATGTTTTCAATTCGCGTTTTTTTTCTTTTTTATGTAAGTACTCATTTTTCTGACGACACTGAAGCATTGATTGAAATAACCGTAGCCTATATTGTTTACTCTTTTTTGCTCACCTGATTGCCCAGGTGAGCTTTTCTCACCGGTCTTTGTCCGTCGTATGTCCGTCCGTCCGTCCGTAAACATTTGCTTGTAAACACTCTAGAGGCCACATTTCTTGTCCCATCTTCATGAAACTTGGTCAGAAGCTTTATCCCAATAAAATCTCGGCCGAGTTCGAAACTGGGTTGTGCCGGGTCAAAAACTAGGTCACTAGGTAAAAAAAAGAAAAACCTTTAACACTGTAGAAGTCACATTTTTTGTTCAATCTTCATTTAACTTTGTCAAAATGTTTGTCTTAATGATATCTTGATTGAGTTCAAAAGTGGTTCCTGTGTGTTGAAAAACATGGCCGCCAGTGGGCGGGGCAGTTTTCCTTTTTCGGCTATAGAGAAACCTTGTAAACACTCTAGAAGTCACAATTTTTGCCCAATCATCATGAAAGTTGGTCAAAACATTGGTTTTATTGATTTCTTGGACGAGTTCAAAAATGGTACAGATCGGCGAAAAAACATGGCGGGGCAGTTTTCTCTATATGTATATAGTGAAAACATGGGAACACTCTAGAAGTCACAGTTTTGGTCCAATGTTCATGAAATTTTGTCAGAACATGTGTTTTTTTGGATATAACAGTTGAGTTTGAAAATGGTTTTGATCGGTAAAAAAGCATGGCCGCTGGGGGGGGGGGGGTCATTTTTTTTATATTTATCTAGTAATAACAGCTTTTGAACACTATATAGTTTATCATGTCAAGGGAAGTAACTGCAAATAAAAATTATGTTGAATTGACAGAGTTGTCTCCCTTTTAAAAATATTTGTTTTAAGCACAAGAAGATTAAGTGGAATTAATTATAAATGATAGTTTTACATTCTGGAAGATACATGTAGCAAACTTCTGAATATGTTTTTTATTGTTTGATAATTCTGTACAATATGGCATTCCTTTGTCAAACAATTAAAGCAAGACTATATGATTTTTATATGTGTTAAATTGTAATATATTGATAAATACATGTTACAATAACACAAAATAGGCAAGATATTGAAGACGAATTTCATAAAATGCAGCAAAGACAAATTAGTTCCCCGAGCTGGTGGTGACGAAGATATTTCGTACATATTGCCCTACAATAACCGAAGAATTCGTCGTTTTATTAGGATCGGAGTTAGTGTTCGTGTGTCGAATGAATAGACATCGCTTCAGGAATTTAAAAACAACCATTAAACTAAATTAAGATTCACATCGTATATGCATGATATACATTCTGGCGAATTCGACTGTACAGGCATTTTCAATTTCAGAATTAAATATCTCGCTTATTTCGCATTTTTCGACACATGTTCTTCTTAAGTTTTATTTTAAATTATATTGAAATGTATGACCTTGTTAACACTTTAGAGGTCACATTATTTTCCGATCATCATGAAACATGGTCTGAAGATTTGTCCCAATGATATCTTGGAACATGGCTGCTGGGAGGGGGGCAGTTTTCTCATTATGCCCCCCCCCCTTTCGAAGAAGAGGGGTTATATTGTTTGTCTCATGTCGGTCTGTCCGTCCACCAGATGGTTTCCGGATGATAACTCAAGAGCGCTTATGCCAAGGATCATGAAACTTCATAGGTACATTGATCCTGACTCGCAGATGACTCCTATTGATTTTCAGGTCACTAGGTCAAAGGTCAAGGTCACGATGACCCGAAATATTAAAATGGTTTCCGGATGATAACTCAAGAACGCTCATGCCTAGGATCATGAAACTTCAAAGATACATTGATCATGACTCGCAGATGACCCCTATTGATTTTCAGGTCACTAGGTCAAAGGTCAAGGTCACGGTGACCCAAAGCAGTAAAATGGTTTCCGGATGATAACTAAAGGACGCTAATGTGCCTCGGATCATGAAACTTCATAGATACATTGATCATGACTTGCAGATAACCCCTATTGATTTTCAGGTCACTAGGTCAAAGGTCAAGGTCACGATGACCCGAAATAGTAAAATGGTTTCCGGATGATAACTCAAGAACGCTTAGGCCTAGGATCATGAAACTTCATAGGTACATTGATCATGACTCGCAGATGACCCCTATTGATTTTCAGGTCACTAGGTCAAAGGTCAAGGTCACGGTGACCCGAAATAGTAAAATGGTTTCCAGATGATAACTCAAGAACGCTTATGTCTAGGATCATGAAACTTCATAGGTACATTAATCATGATTCGAAGATGACCCCTATTGATTTTCAGGTCACTAGGTCAAAGGTCAAGGTCACGGTGACCTGAAATAGTAAAATGGTTTCCAGATGATAACTCAAGAACGCTTATGCCTAGGATCATGAAACTTCATAGGTTCAATGATCATGACTCGCAGATGACCCCTATTGATATACAGGTCACTAGGTTAAAGGTCAATGTCACGGTGACCTGAAATAGTAAAATGGTTTTTGGATGATAACTTAAGAACGCTTATGCCTAGGTTCATGAACATTCATAGGTAAATTGATCATGACTCGCAGATGACCCCTATTGATTATCAGGTCAGAAGGTCAAAGGTCAAGGTCACAGTGCCAAAAAAAGTATTCACACAATGGCTGTCAAGGTCACAGTGACTCAACTTAGAAAAATGGTTTCCGGATGATAACTCAAGAATGCTAACGCCTAGGATCATGAAACTTCATAGGCACAATGATCATGACTCGCAGATGAAATAATGATGAAACTTGACCAGGATGTTTGTCTGGACAATATCTAGGTCAAGTTTGACATTTGGTAAAGATTGAATGAACCGACTCCTCTCAGGTGAGCGAACTAGGGCCATCTTGGCCCTCTTGTTATATTATATGTAGCATTTCAGATGTAGCCGTCTTTAGTATAGCCCTTTGTGACAATGCAGTATTAACTTTATCGTGTTTCCGTTTCGTGTATTTATTGGGTTCGGGTTCATATGTATATACGGTTTGTTCAATATTCTTCGGCATTATATTAGTTACTTTTCTTTTCGGGTTCTTGTTTTGTTATGGTGGGTGTTAATGTGTTTTCGCCTTAGCACATGTCTTTAATATTATTAATTACCTCTGATTACGTCATTGTTTTATGTTCATGTATGCTATTTAAATACTAGTATATAGTTTGATTTCTGTTTCTGTTTTTGTAATATCAGGGTTCCTGATTGGTATATTTTGAATAGTCTTTTATTGCCCATCTTGTTGCATACACCATAAATAATTAAACACGATTTTATAAACAAACTTCCTTATACCATTAAATGAAACGTAAGTTCTCAGTATTGCAAATGTTTTGATCATTTAGCGCATACGATTTTATTGTCAACGTTTTTTTTCGTAGCGTAAACGAGCAGGTGCATATAATCGAGGAATTTTAAATCCAATTAACTAATGTTGTAATGGTACCATAACTCAAATGAACTTGAAATTCATAACAATCCTTTTACGCCGTATCCGACACAGTTACTCGCATTTATTACAGAAACAAACTGTTTTTCACTCTCTGATCACTACGGCCATTTCCGGGAGGCGAAAAGTTTATCTCAGCTTTTCAAAAATAGGACTGTTTTATTTTTTTTTAAAGATCCTAAACACACTCTTGAGAGAGACAAGTGTAAGATAACAGATTGCATTGTTAGTCTCATGATTTTTGCATAATATTATCAATAGCATCATCTGCAAATTCCTTGCAATTTGTTAATTTCCTATTTGTTTCATGTGATCAAGTCCTACTTCATTAAAGAAGATATTATTTTAAATGTCCAAAATTTATTTTTGTATTTTCTCGTGACCATGACGAATGTATGAAGATCACGGTTTTCCATGTTTGTTATTCGTTTACATTTTTATCAACTCTTGATATTTTGCCATGCCCTTATAATTGGGAAATACTGTTGCTTTTGTTTGAAAAAAACATTTTGTTGTCATTGTATAACATGGAGTTTGTTAATAAAGTTGATGAAAGTGCGTTTCAGAAACAGCATGTCAGTGAGTGTTATGTTTTGCATGCCTGTTTTTCGCACTACAATTATGTGCAACTCTGGTCAGGAAGAAATATTTTGTACCTGTTTTATTCAATGTAAATGTTTAATTTAATTATTATGTGTTTTGTAATATCATAACGCTACAAAGCCTGACTTAAACAAGAACTGGACATACTTGTACATACCAAATCTTTCATGCCTCTTCATCTTTAGTTCTATTTGATTGAAGTGTGTTCCTACATGCATGTATCATAATTTAATACATAGTGCCGTTCATAAAGTCATGTAATCTTTCTCTTGTCGTCTGATCATTACATTTGATTAGATGAAAACTATGTATGTTGAGATACTTTTCTTCATGCCACTGTCTAGCTAAGATATCTGCAAAAGGACCACAAAATATTGTCCAAGAAACATCTATTAGTTCCTGTTTAAAACGGAACAACTACAGTTATGCATGTATTACCCTCCGTTGCATATGAAAATGACATTATTAAACAGACACTTGTATACAACATACAATTAATATGAGTCTCAATTAATTAAGAAATGTAGTGATGTGAATTAAGGCAAACGAATTGAAAATTTATATAATAAATATCTTCCACTTACTGTGAACAATCTAAAGATATGCATATGCGGAGTATGCCAGACTAACGGAATGTGTATTTATATATCCCGATAAAACCAGGTTTAGGTCCGTAAACATTTAATGCCACCTTATTTAGATACAACTTTGACAATGCGATGGCAGTTAACGTTTCGAAAATATTAGTGCACAAATTATTGAAACTCGAAAAGAAAACATATATAAAAAATATAGGTATTGTTGAAGAATAGTTATTGATAAATACAAATATAGAATACAGGTTTTATAGATTACACCCAATCTAAGACTGAAATCTTTTCGGAGTAAAAAGGGCATTTTCCATGCAAAGTTCAATGGACCTCGATACAATAATTCAACACAACATATGAAAAACATTCTAACTGTTCTTGCCGTTACATTACGCATCAAAGCGCCTCTTGAAACCATTCTTTGCATACATCATAGCTGGCCGACATTTTAAACACACGAGCGATTGCATTGGTCCAACGCGAAGGTGTGTCTTTAAGTTGTGAAGTTATCATACTTCAATCGGGTCTGATCGTTGACAAATAGGTCACGCGAGAAGTATATCGTGTTATATCTTAAAATATGACCCAAACTTTGTATAAAATATTGCAAGATATGTACATTTCCAGAACGAAAATTCTTTTCTGCGTTTAAAAATAAGACCAAGTTTGTGGAAATTGCTGCAAAATTGATGAAGTTATAACTGTTCAAAGCGATACACTCTGTTTTCGGGTCATTTTGAGTTGAATAACTTGCTAAATATAAATTTGAAAGTGATTTTTTTTTCAGAGAAATTGATATTTTTTTATAATTTGATTATGTTTCATTCAAAATGATGTGTTCACTTAATAATATCATAGGCACACGCTAACAACCTGTGTTTAGGGTCAATCAATTTAAGTTTAACTAATAGATCTATGCTTTGATTTGAGTTTTTTTTCCCATTGAAAGTTGTATTGAACTGTATGGGAAGCTATATTTTTGAAGTAACAGCAGATACAAAATGCATAATTTCTACCTCAATAAGACCACATTAGGCCTGCTGCTCTTAAATAGGAACTAGTATACATATAACACTGTTTTTATAACTACACTTAAGGCTTTAATGATTGTTTCGTTATTTTTTGCAAAGAGTGTTTTAATGTATTTGAAAATTAACTTAAAACGCACGAAATATGCACTTCAACATACTTATTATCTGGTTAAGTGTCTTTGTGAAGATGAAAAATGCACGTTGACACATTAAATAGTATAAATGCTGAGAAAATGCAGAAAATACATTTTTTTCTGTTAAAACAGTGTCTTGACTGCATTTTCAAGTGTAATATATGCGTATTAAATGCAGAAAAACACAAGGCCAATACTGTTACATGAAATGTGCATTAAATGCACTTTTTGTAATAAATACTTAAGTGATACAGAAATTATCTTGTCATAACGTTTTTAACAATAATACCATTTTTATAATGTTTCTTTTGAAATGTGTCACTTATGACATTTGCACCACCAATATGATATAAAATGTGTGCTTATATCCTATTTCATTACACTATATTATTTGTATGATTAATATTTTCTGCTAATAAAATATTGTATCTGCCACTACTGTTTTGTTGTATGAAAATTACCGTTAAAATTCAATTGAAAGATCAAGAGATTAATATCAACGTGCTGCACCCTGCTCCCTTTTATGTGACTTGGTGTTAATTATTACCTAATCCTATATGCCCGTGGGAAAATTTGCAGATTTGACAAATACGTCTTAACTGTTACTCCAGAGTTATCCCTTACCTGTATTTAATTTAATTCCCGGTCTGAAGTGCTATTTGACAAATCTTAGTTGTTGACAGTATTCAACTTATTTTTTTTTTAATTTGTAGTTGATCAGATAATATCCCTCTTCAGAAACAAGATCAGGTCAACATAGCATGAAATGAAAAAAATATGTCATAGAAAAAAATGGCAGTAAAAAATTACTAGATAATGTGCCTTGAATCTGTGATGATATGGTGATGTATTGGAATTCTCATAAATAATGTGACCCATAGTTAATAATTATATATTAACACACGCATGAGTGACGTCATATTACAATTCAAGCCTATACTTTATCCAAACAATGTGAATGTTGATGTTATGTTTTTAGACCTTTTAGTGTTGAAAAATTAACATGCAACATTGTTAGTGAAATTAAATAAATTAAGTGACAATTAGTTCAACTGATTTGGTTCGATGCGCATGCAGATACAACATGTCTTATGCAGAGGACAATAGCAAAAATGAGTTTCACATTGTTTAAGTAAATAAGTAACAAAGTTAATAGGGCAGAATCATCAATTATTATACTAATCGATTACGTATGCAAAAGGTTTTGCTGGCATATTGGATATGGTATCTACCTGTAAAAAGGTCCGGCTTGATCCCCACTGGCACTGAGTGAGATTTCTCAAAATCATCGTTAACCCTTTCCCATTAAAAAGCAAAGTGAACATGGCTATGTGCAAACAGCATAAACCCAGCACAGTCTTCGAGTAACTCGACGTATGTTAAGGTTTTATGCTGTTCAGTGTTTGTAAGCCTGCTCATCAGTATCTAATGGTTGGAAATGAAGCCTTTAAACTTGAATAAGGTGTTTAATTTGTTTAAGTAAAGATAGGGTCGAGGAAATCTTGTTGATTTGGGGGCTGATAAGCCTGGAGCAAAAAAGACCCAGATTTAAGGCCAAGGCAAATTAAGCCCGAGGCTGCATGATCCTGCTATACTCTGAACAAGTATTGGTTCTACCGAGGAAACAGGCTTGAGTGTTTAAGTAAGCTTCAGACTTTAAGTGAAATATATCTAAAATAAATTGTTTAAAATTAATAATTATTTGTTAAAATAAACATTCTGCACAAATTCAATTATTTATTTTACCTGTATTCAAGAATCTTTTCAATCTTGATGGCCAGTGAACTATGTCAAAAGTACCATTACTATGAAACACTAGTATCTTGAATAATGCAATGCTCAACAGAAATGATGATGATGATAATTGTACACGATGATGAATGATATACTATTTCTAAATACCACTTTAACTAACAATTCCAATACCAGTTCAATTGCTTTGAACACAGTTGAAAATAACACTCTTCAACTGTAGAACCGTACCACATAGAATAAATGTCCACTGTTTTTTTCGAGGCTTCCTTGCGATTTAATCATTTACTCTAACATTTGCAAATGTTCGGCCATATTGAAAATCGTTCAAAAGGGCAAACATAACATCAGAGGCACTTTTAAGCAATAAATCTACTGCTGATCCATAGTGGTATTATTCAAATAATCGATGAAATACGTTAGAAACGCTTATTAGTCCCCTACCGGTTTCACCGGAGGGGACTTATGGTTTTGTCTCCGTCCGTCCGTCCGTCACACTTTTCTGCATCCTGCGATAACTTTAAAAGTTCTTAATATTTTTTCATGAAACTTGGAATATCGATAGATGGCAATGTGGACATTATGCACGTCATTTCATTTTGTTCCTACGTCGAAAATTGTGGTTGCTATGGCAACAAATAGACTAGAAATAGTGCTGAAAATGGTGTTTTTTCTGGATCCTGCGATAACTTTAAAAGTTCTTAATATTTTTTCATGAAACTTTGAACATGGATAGATGGCAATATGGACATTATGAACGTTATTTCATTTTGTTCCTACGTCAAAAATTGTGGTTGCTATGGCAACAAATAGACTAGAAATATTGCTGAAAATGGTGTTTTTTTCTGGATCCTGCGATAACTTTAAAAGTTCTTAATATTTGTTCATTAAACTTGCAACATGGATAGATGGCAATATGGACATTATGCACGTCATTTCATTTTGTTCCTACGTCAAAAATTGTGGTTGCTATGGAAACAAAAAAAAAATCTGACAATGGTGAAATTTCTGACAATGGTGGAGCCGGTAAGGGACTTTTATTGCTTGGCAATAGTCTTGTTATTTAAGCGATTTTTAAGGATGATAGTCCATTAATTAATATATAATAAAAAATCTTAGTCAGTATTGCTATGTCGCGTTTTTAAACATAATGTACACATTTTTTTTTGAATGTTTTTCATTATTTTTAATCGTCATTTGATTTGTGAACAAGTCCTTTCAACCGAGATGTCGCTTCCAAGGAAGACTACTGCTCATTGACCTATATAAAAGTCAATACTGAGTTATCTCGTCTTGGGATTTTCCACTGTTGAATGAAGCGAATTCACCAATATATCAGCAGTTTTAGCTCCTCACCTTCACACACATACACACATAAGTGTAATGTAACCGTTGTGCAAGAGGTTGCTAAATCACACGGACAAAGGTAATCATTTATCTCGTACATTTATTTATGTGGTCTGTAATAACTTGTGTTAAATGTAATAATTGTTGATTTTATGAAGAAATTGATATGACCCGCTAGACTTTATAAATATTCTTGATTTCCCCAAAAATGACAACCATAGACTCTTATGTTATGATGCCAACCTGAGTGGCCTGATAGTTATGTTGTCTTTAGGTGCATAACAAGTAACTTTATAGTTGATATATAGTTATATGATATTAATGAAAGAATTCCATTTTAAACGTTTTTAAAAGAATTTTTTTTTTCATATGACATGAAATTAAATTGAAAACACATGGTCTATAGTCTATTGGTCAATAAACAATGTATACGGACATGTTAGTTTTTTATTAACAGGTTGGTTTATAGTCCTCTTAACAGCAGCTGTATGTTACTTTAATTTTCCCAACTCGCAGACAAGACGAAGTGGGTGCTTTAACGCGTTTATTTCTTATATTGCAAATAAAAAGTATGCCTAATGGATTTCAATATATTAAAAAAAAACAGAAATTGAATTATTCAAACTAAATATTGCAGCGGTCATTTTTTAGCGCGTCAACATTTTATTCATTTACTTTTCATTAAAAGTAGTGTTACCACATGGTTTATTTTTTATTGATTTATTTATTTCTAACAATTGAATAAACAATTTTCTAACATGGATACACAATCATGACAAATATTTACTTAATTTCAGACGTGTAATTCATCAGTACTTCAGCAATAATTTCACATTGAAGTGTATTAATAATCACTATTAATTTAAAAAGCTATAAAATGGAAAACATTTTTTTGCAATAAACACATGCTCGCATTTGTATACTGTTGTGGTTTTGAAAATTTTGGTAATATTTTTGAACATTTATAGTTAATATTTTATTTAATTAAATGTTATTTTATTCCCAAAACATTGTAGTGTTGCATGAAAAAACTAATTACCAAAATGGTTTGACGAATGTTGACCTCACTGACATGATTTGTGCAAACTTAGAAGTGAACCACCAAATAACTGTCTCACACATAATATGAAAAACCATATCCTTTCTGTTTTAGAGCATTTTTTTAAGTTATGTACTACATAATATTTAATTCTATACAAATTGTGTGACCTCAGGGGCGGGGTTAGTTTTTACCCCAGATTTAACTAAACGTAGAGGTGGAAAACTATTTAATTGTATACACAAACTACATGTATTAAATTCCCGACAATTGCGATTTCAGAGAAAATTTCTTAAAATACTAGTAATCGATATTTATAATCGATGTATACATGACTTATGTGACCTCTGGGGCGTGGCCAGTTTTAACCCTCGGGACATGATTGGAACAAACTTAGCAGAGGACCACTATAAGACGTTTCATGCTCAAAAACAAACTGCTGGGCCTTTCACTTTCAGAGATTTGTTTATATAGTTTTCACTGCAAACAAATGAGAAAAATAAGGAACCTATAACGCGGGCAAGACGAATGTTTACCCCTAGGACACAATTTGAACAACCTCATCATGCGATGTTAAACACTAAATATCAAACCATGAATATAGTATTTGCCAAATTTTTTTTAAAAGTTACTTACCATACATGTGATAAGATCTTAACGACAGGAATTCAAAGGGTTTCATTTTACATTGTCTGACTCGACAATTGCACAATGAGTAATTCACGGCATGTATTGGAAAACATTATGATGATCACTGATTCATTTGGCCAGTTATAATGGGTATGACCCTATCCCAACCATTTTGAAATATTCTATTTACATTTGTAAAGGGACATTTTCACAGATTTTGGCATGCATTAAAGTTTGTCATTTAATTCTTTATATTGATAAATGCAAACATTGGATCTAAAAGCTCCAGTAAAAAACAGGAATAAAATTGAAGAAAGAAAAAAAGTAACCCTCATCTGGACTCGAACCACTGACCCCTTGAGTAAAAGTATTTCGCTTAGACCACTCGGCCATCCGTGCTCATACAATGAAATATGTATTTTTATACTTCATATAAGCAATCGTCGTAGTACCACAAATTATAACGACAACAACAAAACTCTCCAAATTATTCAATCGTTTCGCGTCGCAACGCTTTATAATTTTCAGGTTTTTAAATCGTCAAAAGATGCATTGATATTTTAGAGCGTTCAGTATTACTGTTTCCTCACAAATATCATAACTACAACGAAAATTTGCTAATCTGAAACCTTTTGTTTTAAATTTTGTCAATTTACCAAAACGTGAAAAGGCCCCTTTAAAAGGTACCATCAGTGTAAAAATGAACATATTTAAATACCAAAGCATGAGGTTTATTGATCGGGAAAATTTGACGTAATGAATTCACTGTGGGGAACAATTTCTTATCTCAGCGATTTGAAAGAGATATGAGTTGTATAAAGATATCAAACACTATGATTGGGCCATTTAAGAATTTCAGGTGACTGTGTTATGTGTAATTAACTTAGTCATACAAGTTCATAAACTCATAAACTGTCTGAAGATAGTCGTCAAAGCGGGCGATTAAAATGTCACTCAATTGTGTCGCAAATCGACCGCAAAACCTTTAAATAATTGGCCTCAATCTTTTCGGGCATACTAGAAAACTCTCGACCGAGTTCGGTAACCAGCAAGATTGTCTGAAGCGCTTCTTATTTATGGTACATGAATTGTAAAAAGTGGCAAAAGGAAACCTGTCCGCCCTTTAGTTCAAATACGAGTTCTGTTGATTGTGTCAGCACTTATGTCCATTGAATTATCTAATTTTCCCCCCAAAAGTAACCTATACCTATGAACGGCGTAATATCCGATGTGTTTGTGTTTTGTATTTTTGACATGTGTTGAATTTTTCGCCAAAAGTGGAATGTGAGGGCATCCTTGGTGATATAAATTTCATCGGTCACACGGTTGACCACCGCGGCCTCGGTGGTTCGCGGTGAAATACAGGTAAATGTGATAGGACATGTATATTTCGATATTGCAGACCAGCGCGTGTGTGACACACACAGTTATAATAGTACCGAACAAAGTCATTATTAAAAGAAAGTTTTTTAAGCTGTTACTGCAATATATTCTATGAGTCAAATAAAGTTTTTACTCAGCTTGAATAAACACATTAATGATTAACGGTAGGAAATTGAATGTGACCAAAACTCCTACAAAACAAACACACAAACCATATCAAAAAACTATTAGATAAGTATAATTAAGCATAGCCGAGTAATATTCTTTGATAAATAACTATCTTTAACAACAATTTGGCATACCTACATTTACATAACCGTTTTGAAAAATTCTGCTAACCAATAGCGATTTTCAGCTAACATTATATTTTGAAACCAATTAATAGTATTTTTGGAAAATCCTTGTTAACGTTTTGAGTAGTTCGTGAAAAAATATGATTGTTTTTTAAATGTATAACTAAGTGAAAGGTAATGTAAGTTGAATAATTCGCATAGTGAACGAATTGGAAAGTATATGTCTCTTAGGAATGTTGTCATTTAAAACTGGAACATTAACCATGAAAACATCTAATTGATTGAGTCGGAAACATTTCTTTGCTGTGGCCAATATGTATCCTGCTGAATAGTAAACATATGAGATGTCACAGTATTAGTCAGTAATATTGCTACAGCCAAACAGTTGCAGTTGGTTTTTTAGAAATCATTTTACGCACATCCTGCTCTGATTACATTAATCAGTTCTAGACTACGGAATCAAAATCACGACAATTCAAGTTTTACATTGATACTGTTAATATATGGATGTTTAGGTGACGCGTAATGCAACATGATACACATAATAAACCTGGTGCAACTCCTTGACTTATTTAATTTCAGTCATGACGATGTTTCAAATGATTATGTACCTTAGTGTCTCTTTCCCACCCTATCTGAGTCATTTCATCAATCCTCTTTTTAGTCTCATTGGTCCAGTGTGACATGGTGGCTATATGTTATCTTATTTTATACGCTGGTATGGAAAATGTTAGTTTTATGATAACCCTCTGAACAGAGCAGGAGGCTGTTTTAATAGAAATTGCAGAAGGGGGCAATATCAAAGTGAGACATAATAGAGTACTACATGAAAGACCCAAGTCCCATGTTCATGATCACAATACAGGTTGGGAAAAGGTCTTCCTTATTTATTCCCTTGTAATGTGTATTCTTTATATGCAAATTGTAAGCAAGTCATTACATTATTTCTCCACAGTCATTAATCTGATGAATGGTAATGGTATTTACATAGACAGACAGACAGAAAGACAGATAATTTATTCAGACTTATACAAAGTACATTGTCTTAATACTTACATATACACATTTGTTACATATAAATAGTATTATGGTTCATGTCATTGAATTTACATGTTCTGAATATTTTACATTAAGTGTTTAATATATGTGAACTACATAAACCAATTCAAAAGATTAATCATGCAAATAAAACGATATTCATATTGACATAAATAGAAACAAGATGAAACTATATATCTATCTATCAACTTTTCACTGTCGAATATATTATACGAAAGAGGAAAACGGTATCTCGAATGTGAATAATATACGATGAGTGACTGTGGTAACGTTTACATGTAACAAACAATTTAAGATATGTTAATGGGCTTTTGTATAGAAACAATTGTGAAGGACAATGATATATGTCATGTTTGCTTTATATCAAACGCAGGTGTAAGATAGACAACAATGCGCCTTGCGTTTCATTAAACATCATCACATCCTAGTTTTCAGTTACAAGGCAATATCCAGTTGCCAAACCTCTGTTTAACAGTGTAAAGGCTATGACGGTATTTGGTAGGTATTTGTTGACGCGCTATTTCATGGTTATGATCACCTATAGTAATAGCGCTAATCCGTTTGTTTGTTAGATATAGTATTTAATTAAAAGCACGTGTTATACGAATTTACACACACATCTGTTTAAACGGCTTGTTACTGACCTTGTACGATGAGCATTGTTATCAGAACAAAGGTTGAACGTCATCAAATTGACACGATTTGATTCCAAGATGTAGTGCATTTTCGACAAAAAGCAACAAAGACAGCATACAAACGTAGTTTACCAGTATTAAATTCAAGTGCTCATGACGCCATGATTAATATGTTAAACGTTGTACATAATGTTCATCCCCGATTAAACTGCAGAGTCGTAGAAAATGCCATGATTAATACGTAAAACGTTGTACATAATGTTTATCCCCGATTAAACTGCAGAGTCGTAGAGAAAACAGACACCTAAATTGCGCGAGTTTAGAATGTTGATTTCAATGTGGTGGTTTTACATGTCGCGATGTGGTTTTGGAATTCGCATTCTTATCGCATGTAGATATAATCAGTTTCAATACGACAAACATGTTAGTGATACTTTTATTCAGCCATGAAACCATTTTATGGTGCATGCTTCATTTATAATGGCTATATAACACGCATATATAGTAACATTATGTCACAGTAAAACCGCAGCTTTTACATATTAAATATCGTAAACACATTGTACCGATACATTTTTATTTAACTACTTTAGATACCCAGTCTTTTTCATAAAATCTATAAATAAGAAGTTTATTGTTATTTTAACAGTTTGTGGGTGAATGTGCAGAATCTTAATCCGCCCATTGATTTGACGTCATTGAAGATGTATATATAAAACCAATGAATCGACATAATTGATAGCTCGTATATTCATAGAATGCTTCAAACTATACATATCAACCATTTATCGGCGTAATGCTACTGGTAATGTTAGTGTGCTGGTGACTGACAAGAGCTGAAAATTATAGTATCCAAGTGGTAGAATAGCCGAGCAAACGGTCTTGAGGTAATTCTTGTTTATGAAAGTCTTCAAATGTTTAGTCACATAGCAATAACCGTTCAAAATCAATCGGGAAACCTCTATCATCACAAACAAGAATACAACAAGAAAACAAAACCCATGAATGGTCGATGTATAAAAAATTATGCGGCCGACATTTTGGAAATAAATGGCCGCCTTGTTATTTTGTTTGGTGGCTAACGTTTTTTTTTTTGAAAGAGCACATATTAAAGTACATTCATTGAAAGTTTGGTGCTTGCTTACAAGTTTGCAATATTGTTCTGAGAAATGGACCTAAATCCCCAAGCTATAGGCAAATATTTTACAGAAACGGCTTGATTTGAAGTTAGAATCAGATGTTGATACTATACTATGGTTTAGTGCCCCTAAATTCGTGCTTTTATTCCCCGTTTATTTTCGTATCGCAACAGTACCGACTGTTATGTAAAACTTATTTTAATTGACAATAAAATAAATGATAACTCAAAACATGACAACAAAATGTAATATATTTATTAGCAGATACATATTTCAAAATAAACAATTGTATACTATATCGCCTTTAAATGGAATAATAAGACAACGCATATGCACAATAATACCGTTATGTGGTCGTTAATACAATAATACCGTTATGTGGTCGTTAATACAATAATACCGTTATGTGGTCGTTAATACATTCGCATAATTTGTGCGAAATAACGCTCTAGCTATATATTTGGCCAAATAAAATGTAAACACAAACAACACGAGGAAACCAAACAAATCGTTTTTTTTAAGAATGCTACCTAGCACGACATTATAAATGCAGTCCTGCGTAGGAGAGTTGAGGAAAATTATTTGTTTATACATGTACATATATAAACGCAATTAAGCTCAACAATATTAACCTGACCATCAATATTAACCTGGTCATCGCGAACTTCCTTAGCCCTGGACTAAAAGCTTGGATTGGTTCCTACATTCGCATTCGGCTTCATTCGTGCAAGAAGTTAATGAGGCCATAATTGTATTTTTAGTAAGGTGTGCTACAATAGTTCCAGCACGGAAGCTAATAAAGTCGTTCTAGCGGTATTTTAACCCATTTATGCCTAGTGGACTCTCCCATCCTTCTAAATTAGATCAATTTATTTCCAAAATTAGGAATGTCTAGTATATTTATTTCTATAAATAGAATATTTCTTACAGAAATTCCTTCAAGCAAACAGCGCAGACCCTGATGATGAGACGCCGCATCATGCGGCGTCTCATCTGGGTCTACGCTGTTTGCCAAGGCTTTTTTTCTAGACGCTAGGCATAAATGGGTTAATAGATGCATGCATAGAAGTCAAAGCCATGCTAATTTTAGCGAGTTTTAATACTATTTATCGCAAGTATAGAAAACGTTATTTGTAACCCCTTTGTCATATCTTTACCCAAATAACAAAACAAAATCAACACAGAACTAAAACATCAACGAATATCCTATGATTATGAGCCTTAATTTCCAATCACGAAACAAAAAAACAACAAGAGCTAGACATTATTATAGAATCTACTTATCCCGGTGTAATAATTGGAACGGAAAGCTTGATCCGACTGTTTCGTCATATGAATTCTTTTCCCATGATAAATTCAAAGTATACAAGAGAGACAGAGAGCCAAACAGGAAAGGTCAATGCCATGGCGGTGTACTTGTTGCAGTTAATAATAAAGTTCTGTCCTCAGAGACAATGGCACAGCAACCAGATTGCGAGATAGTCTGGGCTGTAATTATAATCAAAAACTAAAGAAACAAATTAATTTGGTTCTTTTTACAGACCACAACCAAACGATAAACATCACTTTAAACTCTTAACATATCCTTTAGAAGAATAAATACAAATTCCAAATATCTTTATATACTAAGTGGAGATTAAACAGATTGAATTTCTTAGTCCCACACTCTCAAATATAAGTGGTTGTGTGGAACAGTTTGATATATAAGATCATCATGAGCTTTAGAGAAGTGATAAATTTCTATTGAAAATATATTTGCTTTCTGTCTTTGTTCCTTTATTATAGTGCTTTGCATTTATACCACTTTCGGTGTATACACATATATAATATTTGTTTTTAGCGTGAATTGTTATGAACACACTGTATAATTCTTTGAATGCAAGGAATGCTTGTTTTGAGCTTTGAATGCGTTTGCACGAATATGAATTATTACACGTGAATTATAATTGTCATAAATGTTATTGTACGTGTCAAATTATCTTTTTGATTAGCATTACTTCTGGTTTGAACTGGGAATTCAATTATGGTATCATTTGAATTAAATTCGCTGTGTAACAACGACCATCTGTAAAAATAAACAAAACACCATCAGCATTGTGTGTAACCTTTGCAGCTCACGACGGTGAAAATAAAACTCATACTGTACCCGCAAATGGCGCAATGCCATGTGTCTAAGCGAGTGTTATTGTGAGAAATTGGATACTTATTGGACATAATTTCACATGAAATGGTGAGTATTATTGTTGCATTATGATTTGTGAATGTTTGTATGCAGTTTGAAATATCACATCAATAAAACTTCACTTAATTGTTGGTTGAAACAGTGTTGAACATGGGAAAAACCCTGTTACTATAAATAGCAAATATCAAAGCAGACGGCCGTTGACATTTCATTAATCACTTTTTATTAATTGTTTCAATTGGTAGTTTTTAAATGAAATAAAAAAAAGTGATTGTTAGAACAGACCAGCTTCATCGCTGTCCAATCCTCCAATCATCCCATTGAAGGATGCAGAATCTTCCTGCCGTAACCCAAATTCGACGACACCTAAATTCGACGATGTTTTGTTTTTATCGCGTTATCGGAATTCACGCGAGATTTAAAAGGTGATGGTCGTTTATGTTTTTCCCGCGGTCTACTTCCGCTTTACGCTCCTGATGATTTCCAAAAATAATAGAGATTTCATATATTTTTCAACGAATTTGCTCTGATAATTACTTTTCTTCACATCTGACTAATAATGTCTAGATATGTACCCGTTTTCTTACTGAAATGGTTCGTAGTACACTGCATTCTCTGCTATTGATAGTAAAGATAGTAAAAATCACGTGATATGACGTCACTCGCTCAACACTTGCACTTAGAGTGTTTGAACATTTATTAGTTAATATTAAAATGTTTTCTCATCTTTTACCAGCTCTTCCAATTTTAATATTTCTGTACTGCTAAAGTTAATGCTCCTTTTCTTTCTTTTTATTTCAGGTGAAGATGCGTCTGCTTGGGATGCCATTTTGGAATTGGATAACAGGAACAGGAACAGGAAGTGGAAATTTGGAATGGATTGTGGGATTTAACATGGATGTTAAAGTCCTAACGCTGCGTTAATTAACGCTAGCGTTAAAACTTGTTGAGCAACATGAAGTTAACGGCTGATTAAATTACGCATTAGATATAAGCAAAGCTACCAATATTCGTGTTGTAGATGAACGGTTTCATAACGACCATTATATCGCTCGATTGGTCACTGTCGTCTCGGATACTACTTTAAAGTAGGTATATAATATATAACTTTTAATTATTTCCACTGCTTTATTTAGAGCATGGATCGATTATAATTAACAATTTTTATGTTCATTAAAATTAAAATAGATCTATAAAACACACCATGAGCAAAATCTAACATTAAAAATGCAATAGGTTTTACATGTTAAGTTATTGTTTTAATTTATCAGGTTTTACCTACCGTTCTCGGGTTATCTTCTACGGCAGATCGAGTTAAGCTTTTTAGACCACGTAGACACGATTTATCTAATACAAAGGGAACACAAATTATGATATGAATGAGGACTACGCTTTTGAGATAAGCGGCATTTTAAGGATATGTATAAACTTTGGAGTCGTGAGAACAGCATGTTTTGGTAGAAGTGGTGAACATAGACAGAGGGAGTTGTTGTATTGTTAAGTTGAAGCGGATGCAATCTTAAGAATTTTACGTCTGTTAACGTTTTAATGAATGTATATTTAGCAACAGGAAAAGTATATAGTTGGATTATATTGTTTGTGTCTATTATAGGAAATTTTGAATTATTTCCTGCTTGTTCTTTGGGCATTAGAAACCGAGAGCGGGATTGAAAGCACGAGCGGGGTCGTTGTTAGAAGTACCAAATACGTTGTATGTATTTTATTTTACTAGTTTCATCACAATTTCCAATTATTAATAGCATGTATGTATGTTTCCCTGATCATGTTCAATGCATATTGTAGTTACTTGGAATTATTTACTTTTTATTATTATTTTCTATTTTAGGACGGAAACCAAAGCTCTGATCGTCATCTACTATGTACATGTACAAGAATAATGAAATATATATACTTTTATTTTGACTATGACAAGTGAAGAACTTACTTAAAGTTTGAAATGCACGCTATTTACTGCAGGAATGTCATGTTTCAAATCATACATAAAAAAGTGCGTGAAATACAGTTGGTTTATTTTGTTGACGATGGCTCGTAACAGGCGCAGCAAACGCAAACATACAACAAGGAAAGAGAAGAATGCTTGTACAATATCCCATGTTGTGGCAGGTATTTCGACAGATGATAAAGAATTCTCAGGGAGACTTTCACTTGTTCTTGATAAATTAGCCGTCAATAAACATTTAATACAGTTTATAAGGAGAACAATGTTATCTTATGAACGGGAAATGACACTGAAAAACAAAGCACTTGGGGGTAACAGACAAACTTATATATTCGGAAGTCAAATCGAGGGCACTACAACAGCTGGAATGAAATCTGACGTAGACCACTTATTTCGTTTTGATATGTTTCGTTTGTTTCTTGATTCAGAAAACCCCCCAATTCAGCCGCATGATCACCAAGTCGTGATAAAGGTGAGCACAAAAGCCTGTGCTTCACAGTACTGTTTTTTAACAATGATTGAACCATCTACGCAAGCAATGCGTTTTAAACAATTAGATCCAGATAGGGATCCTGTTGATCTCGTTAATTTTTTTCATATTCATATTGATTGGAGGAGAACTGACGGTAAGATTGCACATACAATTATGTTCGATGCCCTAAACCATCTTCCAGAAATACTTCAGCAAGCAAAAAGACACGGACCTGCAGAAAGTATATATAATATGGATAGCGTTTACGCGTGTTACTGCAACAGTCTTCCTAAGCAATGCAAGTTCGTTTTCGAAAGGCCTCGTCCCGGTCACTGGCCTACGAAGAAGACGTTGAACAAAGCCAAGAAATATGGCGTCTTTATTGTTCCACAGGGTCCCCCCAAAAATACGAACATATGCACGAAAGATGATTTTGATTATCAATGGCGAATTTCAACAAATCTAACTGAGCGGCTATTGATGTTCAGTTTAGATACAGTACATATGAAAGCATATGTCCTGACAAAGATGATTAGAAAAGAGTTGTTTGTGCCAGAATATCGAGACAGGCTGAGTACATTTCATTTTAAAACAGCCCTTTTATTTGCGGTCGAGAACACCCGACCTGATGAATGGATGGAGGACAATCTTATCAAGTGTGTCAAGAACATACTTGAAACTTTGAGGCGCTTCTTGAAACGACGCTATTGTCCACACTTCACTATAGAGAATGTTAATCTTTTTGATGGGAAAATTGAGAGACGCGAATTTCAGAAATTGGTGGATAAGATTACATGTGTCAGTAATTCACTTCGCACAAAGATCGAAAATATACAAATGGACAACATTGGAAAGACGCTTATTGAGTTCAGTACCGCAAACAATGAGCGCAACCGAACTTTCAAGAATTGTTCAGCACTATTTAATAACGTATTGTGTATGTCTTATACTACGGCACACTATTTTTATGGATTTGAATTTTCAGAAACACCTGTCAATGAGAGAATGGTTTTAATTGAAATCGAACAGACACGCTTAGAAAAGTATTATCGCGCCCCGTTAGAGAAATACAGAAAATATGACTATGCTTTATATGACCTCAGTTCAACTCTTGCTTGTATGGGTGCTTCGGCGTATTTAGAACAGAAGACTAAAGGACTTGAATTCAATCACGCCGGCATCAATAGAGCTAGGAAAATGTATTCCCTATCTCTAGAGTCTGATATCATTGGTAACTACATGCGATATGCTTCTTTTCTTTTCTGCAATAGAGAATATGATGAAGCTTGTACATATTTTGACCTGATTGAAAAACAGATAGAAGAAGATAAAACTTCTAATCTCATTTTCCAGTTTTTTGTTTCTCCATCGGAGTCATTAGCATTGCAGATAGCAAAGCAGTCACGCAAACAGTCATTTAAGCAAATATGGTCTGTCTTTTTGAAATTCAGACCAGCAGAGGCGATGTGTGTTCCTGAATTCCTGCGTTATGAAATGTACCGAGGGAGTTTCGGGGACTCTACTTCTGGTTTTCCGTTCCCATTTTATAGCCCTTTTGGCTGCATTTGTGTGCAAATCGAACCCTATCTCTACTATCTACAGTACATGACATACAGGGAACTTCACAAAGAACCTCAACAGTCGGAAGCTTTGATGAAATTATCGACATATACTGAAATTATTAAACCCACACGATTGATCTTCTCAGAAGATGACGAACTCGTCCTGTCATTTGCTCACTTTGATACCTCTTTAAACATGCTAGGGCACTGCTTAGAACTGGAGCAGAAGTTGAAATCGGCGTGGAAGACTTACACAACTTCTGTACATATGGTACCCGACGACAATGCGTCCCTCCTGCACATAATTCGACTTCTTTGGAAAGCCTTTCAACGTCAGCGGATTTGTGGACATTTTAACAATATTTTCGAACTGCCCAAACAAATCAGTTTACTCCTGGACGTGTTATGCGACTTAAACCAGAGTTAACACTGACGATGATTAATAACCTCACATACCCCTTTGACACGGATGCTTAGGTTTGACAATGAGTGCAGTTGTTATAAACTTTTATTGTTAAAGTATGAAGTAACATGTTGATGGTAGAATCATATCATTCAACATTTGTTTAAAGGTGTTAAACACATTATTATTATTATTATTATTATTATTACTATTATTATTATTATTATTAGTATTATTATTATTATTATTATTATTATTATTATTACTATTATTATTACTATTATTATTAGTGTATAAGATTGAACATTAAACTGCTCTTTTTTAGTATACGTATTACATTTTTCAAACTATTGAATGTGTAATAAATTTGTATCGAACCAAAGAAAGGTATGTTTAACTGGAGACACAAACTCGCGAACGGGACATTAAGCAAATTATATCGTTAATGATAGCTGTATATGAGATACTGATTTTGATATTTACCCAGATATTGAAACCGTAATCCCACGCTCAACTTGTGACCCGATTGGAGACTACCTTATAGATATATGCAAAGCTATCAATATTCGTATCGTGAATGAATAAAATAACGACATAATATAGGCAAAATAATGTGCTATACACACAGGTAAAGGCTTAGTCAATTATGTATAAAATGCGCGTACCAATTTTTTCATATTTATGTTACAGTTAAGAATTTCAGAGAATTCACTATTATTTCTCTGACACTTGATTTCCGCACGAATAACGCTGTTTCAACAAGTAAACGTAGTCCACCTGTTTATTGTAAATGGAAACCTGATAGCAAATGCGACTTTCTTCGTGATGTATCATGTGATGTACATAATCTGGATCAAACGCTATTGTCTCTAATATATTTCCTTAATTAAGTTTTGCACAGTGAGAATTAATATAATGAAATAACTACACACACAAAAAACAAATTCAATAATAGTAAAATGGTATTGTCCTATATTGATTAATTTAAACACTTTACCTAAAAATATGCAGTAAAAAAACAAGAATACAATTTAAAAAAAGGAAAAAGTAACCCTCAACAGGGCTCAAACCACTGACCCCTGGAGTCCTGGAGTAAAAAGTCTCCCGCCTAGACCGCTCGACCTTCCATGCTTCTGCTTAAAGCGAATGTATTTTAGCTCGACTATTATATATGAAATATATATAGTGGAGCTATCCTACTCACCCCGGCGTCGGCGTTTCCGTAAGCGTTAGATTTAGCGTTAGCGTGCAAATGTTAAAGTTTTCGTACTACCCCAATTTTTTTCATTGTCCCTTGACATATTGCTTTCATATTTTGCATACTTGTTTACCAACATGAAACCCAACCTATAAACAAAAGCAGACAACTGTATCAAGCATTTTGACAGAATTATGGGCCCTTTTATACTTAGAATATGCATATTATTGATAAATCTATGTTCAAGTTTGCGTACTACCCCAAATATTTCCTGTGTCCCTTGACATATTGCTTTCATATTTTGCATACTTGTTTACCATCATGACCCCAACCTATAAACAAGAGCAGACAACTGTTTTAAGCATTTTGACAGAATTATCGCCCCTTGTATTCTTAGAATATGCATATTATCGATAAAGCTATGTTAAAGTTTGCGTTCCACCCCAAATATTTACTGTGTCCCTTGACATATTGCTTTCATATTTTGCATACTTGTTTACCAGCATGACCCCAACCTATAAACAAGAGCAGACAACTGTATCAAGCATTTTGACAGAATTATCGCCCCTTGTATACTTAGAATATGCATATTATTGATAAATCTATGTTAAAGTTTGACAAAACAACACTTACCTGACATACCACAATGCACTCCACTCAAACCATCCCCCACGCCCCCCCCCCCCTAGAACCCCCCCCCCCACCCCCCCAATTTTTTTTCTTATTTTTGAAAGATCATCTATTAAATGATCACACACCCACATTATACCCCCCACTCCATGATGGCTTACGTTATACTGTCAAGCACTCGAATAGTCGAGCGCGCTGTCCTTTGACAGCTCTTGTTTACCTATATAAGCAAGCCTTGTACTTTCCCTAAGCAAGCCTTGTACTTTCCCAAAATAGAACTACAACAACAGAACTTCCAAATTATTCAATCGTTTCGCGTCGCACGACGCTTTATAATATTCAGGTTTTCAAATCGTCAAAAGATGCATATAATGGATATTTAAGAACATGGTAAATGGTCACTATTACTATTTCCTCAAAAATATCATAACAAAAACGAAAATTTGCGAATCTTAAACAACTTTTTTTAATTTTGTCAATTTACCAATCTGTTTAACCAATAAACTGCTTACAGTATACAAAATGTACAAACAATTTACAAACAAATAACTAAACATTAACATAAAATAAATACAACACCGTAACGGTATATGCTTTATATACAAATGGACGTATTGTATTGTACTACTCGTGTATGTATGTGATGTGTCGTGAGTGGGCATTTCCGTTGGCCTGTGCGCGTTTGCTTGTGTGTGCTTGCTTGAGTGTGGATTGTACAATTGTATGCAGATGCTGGCGTGCGCCTATGAGAGTGTATATTCGCGCGTGTTGTCCTGTGTGCTAGCATTCCCGCACGCACAAGTACTTGTAAAAACCTTCCACCGAGAAAATGTGTTCTAAACCTTCCAACCGGGGAACAACATTTCCATATATTTAAGAAAGTTGAAAGCGTTCAAGAACATACATGTTTAGAACAAAAGACACTAATTTGACATAAAAATTATGATAGGTAGGATAATAAATTTACGACAATTTTACATGCAAATCGGGAAATTCTGTGTACCAACTGTGGAACTGCAATGTGGAACTGCAATGTGTGCAAACTGGGGTATGCTGTACACAAACAGGGGTACTAAGTGCCTTCCACTTCTGGACCTTCAAATTGTGCCTACAGGGGCATTGTTTTTACCAACAGAGGAACTAAGTGCAACAATCACTGTGGAACGTCAATTTTTGCCAAATCCGAACGTCCTTCTATTTCCTTCAAAATAAGGTCTGACATGTCAATCACCCCGATCCCATTGGTGCAGTATTATTGCTGCAAATTTGTTAAGCTTTATAACATCTAACTGGCCACAACTCATAAACAGAGGGTTTTATATACAAAAATGTTCGTCAGGGTCTGTAGATTTCAGAAAAAGATGTCGTTTTTCTGGAAAGTGCTGGAGGGCTTAGAAATCCAAGATGGCGTCCAAGATGGCCGCCGTTTTATGATTAATAACTAATAAAGATGAATTGAATACGTCTATTGAACACCTATATGTACTGACTTCAATATCTGATAGAAGTAATCCATTGATATAGGGCTTCTACCAAACAGATCACCAAGGTCACCAAAGGTCAAGGTCAAGGTCATTTCATGGTCAAAATGGAAAAATAAACGAAAATTTGAGTATTGACATATCATTTTCTTTTTTAATTCAAATGCTTTACATTTGCTGTGATAACTAACCTCTTTATTATATAGCCACATTTACAAGCTTCATTTTAAACAAAAGTAAATTCCTAAAATTGTGTTGGTAACCATGGTAACAAAGACTACATACGCTATGTGGCCATTTTCCTGGTTCGTGGAAAGTCATTTGGCATTATAACCATCAAGTTTAATAAGTTTGCTTTTAATCTTTAATAAATACTTTAAGACTTATCAAGGCAAATGTAAAGAACAGCTATGCAGTATTCCATGTATCATATTTATTCAACAATCAAATCTAACCAGGTATTAGTGCTTGATACAGACCCATAAACGTTATTTACAAATGTTGTTAATTATGAGGTTTTACATTGTATTTACTAATACAAATGATGCAATAACAAATTATGTTTTCAAGTTACAAACACTAAAAAACAACTCCTGTAAACCAGGAAGTGACTGACTGTCAAACATCCTACTTGTTGCTTTCGGAAGTCGTGGAATCCTCGTTGACTCGGCTGGCGCACTGCTGACCAACATGCTTGTCATCGCATGAGTCGTCCTTTTACCATCAACTGTTCGCTCATTCAGATTCCAGTTATCAGCAACTGCCACTACAAGCTTCCCCCTTTGGTCTCTAGGTAGTATATTGTCTGGTACAATACCACCAGAGTCTGTTATTTTGTGTGATGCAATGTTCTGTTGGGCTGCTGATGTCAAGAATAACCGAAGATCTGGATATGAGATGGAATAAACAAGAGAGTACATATCTTCAATCAGATGGCGGCTGCCAAACTCGTTGTTGAGGTGCATCCCTAAGCCCAGGTGTTTAGGGGATGGGTTTTACGTGACAAGTGTAGTTAGGTCAAAAGCAACAGCTAGACATCTTGTTATGGTCCTCTCAGAAGCTTCCTTGTAGCATTTTTGTCATGTAACAAACACACTGCCTTGTAAAGAAGAGGCCCCACAAACTGCTTCTGATCTGATAATTTGATTTCTTCTGGAGCGTAAAAGAAGTCATCTAATTTAGGATTATTCTCTATAATTCGTCTTCTCAAAAAACCCATCGCCTTATGAACTACAGCTTCATCTGAGTCGTCCTCTGACTGGTAGTTCATCGTATGAACACTCATTGTCATCTTGAATGACCTGTTCCATCTCCTTTGCATTTCTGACAGCATCATTAATTGTCAAACTAGACGAACAAACTAGGTCAGGGTTTTCATGCTGATGAATAAAGGATACCTCTGGCCATAATTTTTCAAACAACCTTGTCAAATTGGAACTTTTATAAGAGTTTGCGTCATTTGAACATCCTTCTGATTCAGCAATTTCAACAAAACGTTTTTTTAATGTAGGAAAGAAGAACACCTTTTTATCAACAACAATAGAATGCTCAAATTCATTTTTAATTATCTCATCAATTATTGTATATGAAATTGTTTGGTTTTCAGAAGTGGCCTTATTGGGTGTCAGCCCGGAAAATGCATAAGTATTACACTGGTAGTATTTAGTCAAACAATCTTTTTTTCTATGATATCAAACCTCAATGGCTACAAGATCACCATTTGGAACAATTGCCAATCTGTCAATAATGGCTACATCATTTATTGCAGTAGCAATATCTTACACTTTGCGATATAAAGAGTTAGAGTCTGAAGATATAGAAGTTTCAACAAGGCCAAACAAACAAACATGTGTGTTTCGGGTAACCCGACCCTACCTACGATTTTGGTCCCGACCCTACTTTTTTTCGTCTTGTAAAAAAAAGATCTCTGAAAAAAATAGTGCCCGAAAATAACCGCGCATTTACCACTTCCGCTATTGTTATCAATCATCCGATTTTACGTCCGGCAATAATCGATTGCACACTATAATCCAGCGTAGAATTTCATAAATTTCCAATGATACGAATAGTATTGACGATTTTGACAGACACGCACCATTATCCGCAAAGAGTCACTTTCGCACATTTTAATCCCTTTTGTTGAAACATCGATGTCTACACAATAGGTCAGTAGAACCGCTTATTTCATACTCGACCTCGAAATCTTTAGAACTAATGTTCTGAGCAAGTTTAATGATCATTGGACAAAATGATATGTGTTTTTAAGTGTTTACATGGTTTCCCAGACGCAAAAGAAGAAAAACCAGACCGGAATCATTTACAAACTTAGCCGAGATATCATTAAAAAATGTTCTGATTGAAATTAATGATGATTGTCTTCTAGCGCGTCCACAATATATCACTATAGCCTCGAACAACTGCCTCACCTCCATGTTTCACTATAGCCACATAAGAAAACTGTTTTTAAAAGGACAAGGGCCATTTTCAAATTATGCTGATATATCATTTGAAAAAATGGTTCTATGCAAGTATCATAATGATTGTGCAAAACATCAGACTTCTAGAGTGTCACAAGGTTTGACTATACCCATGTTATAACAGCTGCTACCCCCCTCCCGCAGACAGCCATGTTTTTAACGAACAAAAATCGTTTCCAAACACTCTGCTGATATATCATAAAAACACATGTTCTGGGTACGCTTCATGAAGATTGTGTAACACATGTTTCTTCTAGAGTTTTCACAAGCCCTTGTTTTAATCTGACCTAGTGACGTTGTCCGAAATATCATTGCGACAAACGTGCTGAAAAAGTTTCGTGAAAATTGAGCAATCCATTTGTGCTCTGAAGTGTTAATATGGTACATGATAACGAACAGGCGACGCACATAATATTGTCACAAAAGGTCTTCGTGAGCAATGTGTACTCAGATAAGATAAAATCATTGTGCACACATCAGCAGTGAAAACAAACAGCTTGGCGAAGAAATCAGAACATGCTATCAGTAGAAATCACTTGATTGGGATAATTGTCTTTACATTTGTGCAGAGTTAAGATTTCCCACACTTAATGATAATATCCTTGTTTTTGGAGAGCTTTTCAAACAAACTTTTCACAGGCGGCCCAATTGTTTTACCGCCGAGGATATGTTTTATGACTTTTATCACATTTTTTTTGTCTGACTCAGGAATTAATTTCAAGCAAGGATGTATTTGGACTCAACTTAAAATATAAGTCGGGTGAAATTACAGCAACATTTGCCGAACAGCGCCAAAGAGCAAAAGCACACTTTTGGATCTACCTTTAATCCAATTCCAAACACACTTGGAAAAAAAAATGATTTAGATGAGCACGTTACCAAACAAAACGCATTGTAATCGGTAGAATAACGAACAATTTGCTATAATTAATTGCATAGATAGAATTATACAAGCGATTGTGCTAGAAGCCTTAAGAGTTAATCGATTAAGTACACACGCAAAAATAAGTAAACCTATATATCGCACCAAGCGCTTTTGAACAGACACATCTGTTTTTTCTTCAAACAAAATTCGTTTCAATGAAATAAAAGACACTTTGTTTTATAAGTACTAATTTTAGTTTAGCAAGACTCTTTTTTCAAACGTACTACGTATATTTAAGCATGCATTCTGTACTGTGACACGCGTATCATCGAAGTTGCAAACTGTGACCTATTTCGGCTTGAATCAGCAAGCTACGACTTATTTTAGCTTGGGTTATCAATCAGTAGAGGGCTATAAGTAAGCTATCTTCACCCTCGAATATAAACGAGTTCATTCGCATTAAGCTTTACTATTCGAATACAGTATTACTATGGGGAAAGAAACACACACAACAGAATTGCAGATTATTATGTTCATGTATATATGGCTTTTTCAGATTGAAGTCGAAGATCTGGGCAAAATTTTGCAACAATTTAATTTGTCAACCAAGTTTTACAAGCAATGCAGTTAACCGCCCTATAATATTTTTTAAACTGAGCACTTTTAGATTTAGATAAACGCGTTGGTTTCTGTCCACTCGAACAAATGTAGCTGATAATTTGCTCCGATTAGTGCAGATTAACTGAGGACTCTCCATATCACGTATGATAAATAGCTATTCATCTTTGTTTACTTGTCAGGATTACGGTATCCACCGACGGTTTTGATCTTAAAGTGAGTAAGAATTATCTGTAAGTATCGACTGTTTGAGAACAATATCTTGTTGAGAACATGAATGTGTAGAATCTTGCAGAAATGAACAACTTTGTAGCATCTATTGACATCAATGTCAAGCATGTTTATACTTGGAGATTAATCTCCCAATATTAGAATTGTGCCTTATTCATGATTAAATTACATGTGCTGATATATTTGTATGGAGTGTCTCATTTAAAACAAATATGCACAGTTTTTGCAAGCATAATATAATAAGTATACAGGTTATCAGATAATTTGCAAGTAGAATTTTACAAGGTTTATTTAAAAACACGTTCAGGTTAAAAGTGGCAATATGCATTATTTCATTTATGTTAAATTAAAGTCAATATATCTGCCCATAAAACTCTTAACAATTGTTCCATGATTTGGAATTGGGTTAAAACTAATTAAGTTTAAACTTCATGATCGTTATACGTGATGCATTTTACGTACATAAACTACAGCTTTGTCACAAACATGACTTAACATACCCTCTCACCCCTTTGAAACAGCAAACAAAATTGTGTCTTGAACATCATACACTTCATGTTATTGCCATATTTCAAGTTTCAATTCTATCGCTTGAGAAATATGGAAAAATATCACTTCATAAACGGAGAAAATTGTATACGTTTGCCATAAAAGGTTTTCTATCAAGGCTAAATAACTCAAGAACGTGTGGATCACTGCTCATGAAAAAGTGTCTTAAACATCTTCACTTTAAAGGGGATTACATATTCCTAGTTTCGATTCAATTGCTTGACAAATGAAGTCGCTCAACAAACTTTAAACATTTGATTCAGACAAACAAACAAACCAAACAACCGACCAACCAATCGACCGACCGCCCAACAGCGTGACTCCTACATAACTCCCTGTCAAACTTCGGTGTATAATTATGTCAATCTATTGTTGTTGTTTTTTTTAATATAATTAGCAATTAAAAGCCCACATATAGATCTATGAAATTGACACAAAATGGTCAAAGTACCGCTTATATGACTTTTTAATAGTGTTATTTGTGTTTTTGTTGTTATACATCAACCACTATTTTTTCATAATTTTGTTTTTCTAAATGCTTTTCAGTACATAAAAGTGGCCTGGTATACGTATGCAACTGAAACATGAAACCCGGTTGACGACGACCCCTATTGGTACATACGAGCTTGAGACACGATTGTCACTGCACAGTTTATATTTTGTCTCTAATATATATATATAATGTAGTGATACTTATGTGAGCATGTTATATACAAAATGTTTATTATTGCTTCAAACAGGAAAATTGTGAATCGAATTACGTGTCAATGTTTTTCGAACAGTTTGAATAACTGTTATGAAGGGGGTTTATTCCGCCTGTCTGAAAACTGGAAGGGGGTTTGTTCCGCTATGGAAGGGTGTTTCTTCCGTTTATGCAAAATGTGAAAGGGGGTTTCTTCCGCTATACTGTTTTTAGGGAAGGGTGTTTCTTCCGAAGAAGGTTTATTCCGGGATTCGTTTTGACAACACCCAACATTTAATCCAGTTTCGTCTGGATTTTCTGTTGCACCAGTATACAGTACAATAACTGTTTCAATAGTGACTTATGTAAACGTCTGTAACGATAAATATACAGTGTGTTTGATTTGCAATTAATTTTGAGGAAATGTCAAATTCCAAATCATTCGCTATATCATTCTGTTACAATTTACCACGGAACATTAAACGGAAATTTAATGCACGCACGCTTTCCATGCGTTTGACGTGACGTTGTTCATGTAGGGCATAATTTGCGCGCGCTTTTCTCGAGAGAAAAGATTAAAACACACTGTACATTTACAGTTTGTTTGAAGAATGTGATAACGTCGAGTAAAAATTAAATAGGGAAGAGTGTTTCGGATTACAAATTTAATTATGCGCATTTGGGAATTCAACAAGAAACGGAATATGGTCCAATTTCTAGGACGCGCATACTTCGGTATTTTTTTGTTTGGTCCTATGGACCAACTTCTGCTAAAACCTCTTGATGTAATGTCTCTATGACGGCTGCACTTTTCGCCACAAATGAAGCACTATGATTTCCAGTCAAAGTTCTCAAAAGTGGACCTCGTCTTAAAAAGGTGTTCTTGTGTTTTCCTTGTCATCCATTGTTGAGTCATCATAGGACCATCTGGGCCTGAAAAACAGAAATACATATGAAATCCTTTGCAGAAAAATAGAGAATTTGAAATGACATTAATGTTCTACTCTCAATGATCATGTTTGAGAGAAATCAAACTATGATATTTATGAATATCATTATCATTGCCAGACCAGACCAGGATCACCACATGGTTGTCATATATGTCTTCAGTACACTCCTCTGCTTCATTTTTTTGAAGCAAACAAAAATCATCTTTGATTTAATAATAATTATAACTTGCCTTTGTTCTCATTGTAAGTACATTTATATCTAACTATTTAGTATACACAAACCTCTTTAATAAGTGACTGTAATAATGGATCAACAGAATTACAATTAACAATACATACTTTCTTACTTTGCAGTCATAGTAGATCTTAAAGCTCTCTCCAGATGAAGCCATGTTTTCTTCCCCGAAGACTGTGGCATTCCCTTGGCTGATGAAGTTCTTTTGTCGAACCTATTAATATATTCCAAACAGTTTAGAATAGGCAGAAATTAACATATATTAGGCATACACAATAATTCATCAACAAAAAAATTATAAAAAATTCAAATAAGTTAATTTACAAGATAATAAAATGAGTGAAAACAATGTCCGCCTACCAGAACCTATCCGAGAACTACTCAAGTTTTGGAAAAACAAATATTAGCACCTCTTATTAAATATAAAAGACAGTGTAGGTTTCATGTTAGGGTTTCAAATTTTCACGCACACTACTTTTGCATGTATTCAAACGGATTTTAGTAAATATATGTGATGAGTAACATCAATGACATTGCAGACAAATTTCCTTGTGATGATGTTTGAGAAAATGTTTTATCAATTAAAATCTATAAACATAGCATGTAGTTATGAAACGAACAATGAATAAACATGTTAAATACTTACCATATTGATGTACATGGAAATGAAAACTGTGAAAATGACAAAACAAGTTTGACATTGGTGTCTGCTAACTTTTATGTATATGGTAAATTTATATCAAAGGGGAGTAACTCAACAAATGTTTAGTATCTAAAATCAAATAATTCTTTATATTATTATAGTTGTCATAGCTTTCAGAGTTTAAAGTTGACTCAGTTCATAAAAATGGTATATAATTTCATTTAAATGGATAACATATTACTGGTATAAAATCATAATTTAAGTTTTAAGCTTGAATTAACATAATGTATCAAATGAAAGTACTGTTACAAATCACTCTATCAATTAAAATATTATTTAATGATATCTGGCTCATATTCTTGACCATACAGTTTTCTTTTTCATTTGTTTTAAAGGATATTAATACACTTATTAATTTTACTTGATTTTAAGTACATTTTAATCAAATACTTGATAGTTATACATAAATATATTAGACTTTGCCCCCAAAATTGGAGCATTTGTTGCTGATTTTCAGTTAAATATACACAAAAATGCATTCCATTACATGGTAAAAGGTAAATAAAGCATTTAAGATACACACCCCTTTCATTTAATGTTGATTTAGAAGGAGGATAGCAATTTTCCCCACATAAAATAAAAGTTGTAATGTATACAGTGAGTAGGACGCATTTGGCGGCCATCTTGGACGCAATCTTGGATTTTGAAGCCCTCCAGCACTTTTCGAACAAATGAAATCTCATACCATAATCTACAGACCCAGAAGAACATTTCTGTATATAAAACTCTTTGTTTATGATCAGTGGCCAGTTACTCCCCTAAATAAGCGACTTATGTGTGCCTGTTTGCAGCACTATATGTACGTCTGTTCATATACAAAAGCTCCAAAAACTCAAGTTCAATTCTTTTCTTAATGAACCAACGTCGCGGTTCGGGACGAGCTATAAGGGCTTGACGTAACTTTGGTAATCGCAGGATTATGCGCGGACCTTCGTTGACCATGTCCGTGATAGTTTCAACCCATGTATGAATCTGCCCAGTATCTAGTCCACAGCCTGCCATAAGATTCCGCTCTGGAATCATGTAGTATGGCAGCTGTTGTGTGGAAATAACCATTGTTAGATTACTGAATGCTTTATGCAGCCAGTGAATCAAACTTCTTTCGTGAAACAATGTCTGCGGGTTTTTCTTTGCTATCCAAAGTACAATATTTTTCAACGTGTACGACGTAAGCTCTTTCTTGCTTGGTTTCAATACATCCTTATTTATCAATTTTCAATAAAACGCAAAGTTTCAACTGAACGTCATTGAATTTGCTAACCAGTTCTTTCTCTCCGGCATTAAAACAAAGCCTCCATTCAATGTTTTTATATTCACTTAGTTTGAATCCAACAGGAGTTACCACTGCCTTCATTAACTGGACTTTCTGAACAATTTCCGGTGATGGCCAATGTCGTGACCTTACAGCCCATCTCTGCATTATGCTTGGACAGTGGCACCGCATGGGCATAAACTTGGTCCATTTGCTGTGCTCCAACCGAAGACGGCAATGACGGCCCTGCGCGACCACAATATACCCTACCTTGTCTAAAGTTTACTCGCACAAAGTTAATAAATTTTCCATGGCTCAAGAATTTACCACTTGATAAGATAGTACCTTGACTTTCTCGAAGCAGTCTAAAGTGCCCAGGGTAACACATACGGGTGTTTAATCTATAAACGGTTGTCCCATGTGGATATGTACTGTACGTTATACCGTCTTCTGAACACAGCATACTTTCGACTACAATCATAAAGTCTACATCACTCTCGTGTAAGAAGGTCAACCCTTCGCCTTTGCTACCCGAAGTGAGTTGTTCTACCGTGCCAGGTGGCTTAAGTGCATTAGTGAACCTATCAAAATTACTGTAAGCGTCCCTTCGCGCCTTAATGATCTCCTGCCCATAGTCAATGTTGTTCATCAAAATACAGATCTCTGTTGAAGTATTTTCATACTTAAAGTTAAAAGTTGGACAGATTGAATCTCTTTTACAAATATTTAAAACAAATTATTTTTTAGATTAAACTGTACACATTATATTAACCCGGTATTATAATAGAGAACTCTATTGTCAGTTAATGAGCTACTGCCACTTAAAGTCGTCAATCAGATTATCTTATCCATGAATAAATATCGCAAATTTTGACAAGCGTATTTAATGTTCCAAATTTTGGGATGAGAACGAATATTCGAAAATCGACCGGATATTCGAATCCATAATTCCTTTTCGAATATTCGATTTATAACAAAAGAAACTTAAAAAAATGTACAAGTGCAATGTCGCATTTTTCGTTAAGTGCAGACAACTTTCGTGTATGGTTCATAGTTTCAATATTAACGAGATAAAAATAATCATTAATTGGCATTCAGGAGGCAAAAGAGGTAAGAGTGTTTATTTGTATATTTTATCTGTCATTTGGCTTGGGTGTTATACACCGTATGTTATCATTTGTCCAATATCATTGACTTGTGAATCACAGTTCAGCGTGCGGCAATTAAAAAAAGATTAGCTTCAAATTTCCAATCAATATAATAGATGTATTTATAAATTAAATCAAGTATTATCTCATCAGAATTTAGTTGCTAAAATATTAAACAATTAAATTTGTTTGCAATAGGTAACTGTTTATTTAGGCTCGAGAGTGTTGATTTTAAACTAGCAGTATGTTGTAGATACATCTAACGTTTACAATGCCCATGTGATGCCAACGTCTCGCGTTAGGATTTATTTCACACCCTTATTGAGAATTATTTGAAAAATCGAATAATCGAGTATACTTGAATACTTCGAATATATTCGAATAACGAAAAACGAATATTCGATTATCATTTCAGTATTTGTTCCCATCCCTACTACTTTAAATTTCTGACTTAGATGCGTGTTTAGGCAGACTGATGACCCGATATATTGGTAGAGTTTCGTTGCACCACTTAACCCCACAACTAACCGTTGAATAACGACTAGACGTACTGATCGTTCTCTTTGGAACGACTTAATATCAAACTGGAGGAAAACCAATATGTTACTACTAAACAACACTAATAACAGAGGAATGACGGCTGGACTTATTGAACTATCACCTTATAATTCATAAACAATAAAACTTACCTGGCATAAACGATTGAATGTACTCATTCGTCTCCGTTAAACTACTACACTAAACTACTAATCGAGCGCAGACGACTAAATGTACTGATCGATGTTCGTTTAACTACTAAGCATCGCGTACTCATTGATCTCTGTTGAACTACAAGATAATAACTGCGTATCGAGGTATAGGTACTGATCGTGCTGATTGACCTATATGGAAGCGCTAAACACAACAAAAAACAGATGGATGACACTTGGGTGTACTTATCGTGTTGATAAACACTACAAAACACCACTACTAACCGTTAATGGAAGACTGGACGAACTGAAAGAGCGTGGGACTGCTTCAGACTCTGATTCATTGTTATTGTTTCCTCCCTCTGTCATCAGTATAAGGCTGAAATTACGCATTTTGTCAAATCTTATTACTCGTTTTAAACAAAACTTAACACACAAAACAAACAGAGGATTTTATCGAAGATTTAATATCGCCATCCTTTACGTGGTTTTACTATAATACTACGTATGAACCGTCGGTATTTTTTTCGATGACAGGTTTTGGAAAAAAGTGCGCACTCTTTTCACGAACATTAAGACGTACCTACTACTTATTCGAAGAAAAATGCATGCGCTATTCACTGAACGATAGGATTGTTTATTCGGATACAAATGTCTTTTGAACACTAACTCGGGAAATAAAATGCATGCAAAGTAAAACGCCTATCTTTCGCAAAACGTCTATCTTATCGGCTTTGTATGAAGGTGCTCTACAACAAGAAAATCATTTATAAGGAAACATATATTGGCATCATTTTGTTTAAGTTACTTTCTGGTCTCTTCAAATGAATAACAAACTTCGCTAAACAAGTGTTACAAAAATATGATATTCACTTGAAATATATAAATATCAAATTGTTTAATGACAGCTTTTAATTTACCGTTCAAAAACGGCGACCACGTCATTAATCCTTTGATCTCTATATTATGTTATATTGTCTTAAATGTCGTCATGTATTGTATAGGCAATTGTTTAATTGTCTTAAATAAAATACTAGGGCTGGAAAAAACATTTTTTTCATGATACTTTTCATAACATTTCTTGATGTAACTATTGTTTACGCATTTTCATTAAAACACAGTTACAGAGTCAAGAATCGGTGACGGTCCAGTGGGAAGTATTCCGTAGAGCTAATATATGAACGATGGATGATCATATTATATGTATTGTGAAGTGTGACATCGATTATCACACCTTGACATACTTTAAAGTGTACATACTAAAGAACTTAGATGTACTATCACAATCAATAAAAAATCTGGTACGTACCTGTTGGTGTACTCAGGTTAACGGAATATAAACCCTGTCATTCCGGGTTGACCAGTGATTGTCAAAGCCATTGATGCTGTGTTCACTGATTAAACAAAACAAATATCATCACTCTAGTTTATTTCATCACTTGAAAGAAAACATGCTGAATGAGTATGACATAATAGCTTATACAACAAGAAAATCATGTATAAGGAAACATATATTGGCATCATTTTGTTTAAGTTACTTTCTGGTCTCTTCAAATGAATAACAAACTTCGCTAAACAAGTGTTACAAACATATGATTTTCACTTGAAATATATTAATATCAAATTGTTTAATGACACCACTACTAACCGTTAATGGAAGACTGGACGAACTGAAAGAGCGTGGGACTGCTTCAGACTCTGATTCATTGTTATTGTTGAATTATATAAATATATAAATATCAAACATGCTGAATTAGTATGACATAATAGCTTATACAACAAGAAAATCATTTATAAGGAAACATATATTGGCATCATTTTGTTTAAGTTACTTTCTGGTCTCTGTTGCCATGTCTAGGGTTAGAATGTCGAATTTCGAGTGCATAGTATATCAATAAAACATCTGGTACGTACCTGTGGGTGTGCTCAGGTTAACGGAAAATAAACCCTGTCATTCCGGGTTGACCAGTGATTGTAAAAGCCATTGATGCTGTGTTCACTGATTAAACAAAACAAATATAATCACTCTAGTTTATTTCATCACTTAAAAGAAAACACGCTGTATGAGTATTGATTTTGTCTTTAAAATTATGATGTTTACAAGATGTGTGTACATTCGTTGTGTTACATCGCTTCATGCTAGATACGCCATGCTTGTGTTTTTGGGATCTTTATACTCGTAAGAATATTATCAAGCCCCTTTAAAGCTACTGTCCAGAACAGATCTTATTATACTCTCGTGAACGAGGAACTGTTTAAATAATAATACAGAATTATCAAAGGTAAAATGTACATTTAAGCAAATCAAAGATTGCATCTGAAATAAGCAAATTACTATATTTATTTCCTCCCATAGCATGTGATAGATCTGTTATCATAACAAATGTAAATACATTTAAACATCATATGCCATATTCAGTTGTGGATACACGAACAAAGTGAACACACAACCAATCAAGATAGTAAACTCCAGATTTCAATCAGTGAAGTGTTGATAACGATGACAATATAGTTTTGCATTACCTCCGTGCGAATTTTTTTAAAAGAAAATAAAGAACAAATTCTCTTTTGAAATAAAAAGTAGTCCGTTACAGTTTAATGTTGATTATTTCATTGCAGTTATTATACTGTGGTGGAAGTAAATGTAAGTTAACAAAAAAAGTTACGCATGCGATAGATAGTCGTCTATATATATTTACTTATATATGTACAGAAGTAGGTAAATCTTACTCCTCTTTCCATGTCTATAACAATCTTAAAAATAGTTGAATTAGTTTACTATCTTTCTCCAATCTCAAAGTGAAAACACTTTTTTGATTGAACAATTATTGTGTTAACGATTTTAACGACTGTCTATAGTAATCAAGCATGAAATTGGTCATATCAAGTTTATTTTGCACTATCATGATCCTTTGTAAGGACAATACATAGAGGATATTTGTTCATATCAGTGTAAGATCGTTTGTTATTTCACTCGTGATCATAGAAAGATAATATTTTCACTCGTGGCGATCTTACACTGACATGAACACATTTTCTGTTTCTTTTATGCCCCTTTACAAGAAAATAATTAACAGCTGTTTCCCTTTCGCTGAAAAGTTACCCTTTCTCCCGTGGCGTGCCGCAATACATTTCAATACACAAAATGACGTCATTATACCAGTTAAATTCTCCGGTTAAACTCTTTTACAATGTTAATAAACGGTGAAAAAAACATAAAATAAAAAGAAAATTTGTTGGATTCGATGGAATATCTTTTTTAATTCACTCGTAATCATAAAAAATATATATAGATCTTGAAGTTAATCTTGATATGATAATCTAAAAATAAAAAAGAAGTTGAAAATTACAATTTGTTTATTTTCACTGCTGTTATTTCACTGCAGAAATGTCATAATTTATCATTAGCTATAAAAGAAACTTTCATAAAATATATCGTAATTATGTAATAGACACGGGTTTTTACAGATACACAACTTCATATACAGGTTGCAGGATCAACTGGATTTTCAGGGGTTTACACACGGGCTGGAAAGAATGTAAATACACCGTTAAGAATTTTATTTTCCAAATATCGCAAGGTATTGAAATACCTTTGCAAAATTCTTTAGTGTATAAAAGACAGTTTTTCTTGCAGTTTGTGCCGATATATTAAGATTAAATAATAAATCATTGAATACGTCTAAAATCGGTGCCAACATTTCTCGTTGCGTGCTGCATAACTGTATGCATGAATGCAGTAAAGATCGAATGTTTGGCCAAGACCACAGGCTTATTAAAGGCTCTATAAAGGTGAAGATCCGTAACTATTTACCGATTTTTAAATATTTTTTTCATATTTTATTTATAAAGGTTATCAAAAAACAATATATATATGCTATTGGACATTACAATAAAAAATGAGCAATACAACTTGTTTTGAGCTCAAAATAAAGTGTCCTCCAAGTCAATTGTGTTTACAAACAATCAGTTTATTTACATCGCTGTTTACTCGGAAAAGAGTGAAAGTGACACAGGTCACCAAAAATATAACGATGATTTTTAACGTTTTCCGGTATCACCCACAAAGTAGGTCTCTTCTAAATGGTTAAAACGTTTGTAGTGATCTAATAAGTTACTTTCTGCTGGTTAAAAGTTGTTTAAAATAGAATTAAAATTGAATTTTCTTTCGGCTTTTTAAGCATATTTCACCGCTCTGAGGCTACACATCACGTTAGTTGCAAAAATGTAAACATTTCTTCCAATTATGAAACGGATTTATCTTCCATAATTCTTGACAACGTTGTACCTAAGCTGTTTTATTAGCAGTTTTTATGCAAGAGTAACTGAAATCCGGTAAACATCAGACCAGTTGATATGCATAATAATTGGATTTGTCACCTTTATAGAGCCTTTAAATAAAGTAATTCTGATGTATTTCACATTGCCATAAGCAACATAAAAACTGTCTTTTATGCAATAGTTGACATTTCTAAGAAAAATTGTTTTTAAAAGTTATTGGAAATAAAGCATCACTTACCGCTGTGTTTACATCTATTAAAATGTAATTGGTAACTCCACAAAGTCACGTGATCCTGCACCATGAATATGCCTTTGTGGTTGTTTCATATCGTGACTGTCAGGAAAAAAAACCATTGTACTATCGAAGCGGTAGAAAAGTCGAGCTTTTGCTGTGCATTGATATCGTTCTGAACAAAGAAAATCGTGTTATGTGTTACAAGTGTGCATTTAAGCGCCAAGTACTACTTCCTTCTTTTGCACATGTTTGCATTGGCGATGTAAATATTTTATCAGTAAACTGAAGTCTCTCTAAGAGGAAAAAATATATTCTACAATATTTCAAAGAAAAAAAAGATATTGTTTAAAATGTTTATCGATTGGAAAAGGGAACATTTAAAGGTATAGAATGCTTGACGTGTTAATTTTCGCGGTATTTTAATACTGTTTCCTTAAATATTTCATTGAAAATACTAGATTGGTTACCTCCCTTTATCTATCGCATACTCTCTATAAAGGGATCGGTACAACAGCGGGGTAATCACGTGACAGACAAGATGGCGACGTCCATGCCGAGGCAGGTTTTTTTCGTCGTTTTATACCCTTTATTACTGGTATTATAAGTTTTTATTCCGCTCACTTTCCAGCCATATTAGGAAGAAAGTTACTGGCTTTTATTTCATAGTAATATTCGCTCTATATCTCGACATTACTCAGTGCGAAATTTCTTAGCGGGATAACCTAAATAGGGCTCCACTTAGAAACTATGCGGGGTGTAAAGTCGAGATATAAATCGAAATTAAATAAGAAATTAACGCTAATCACCTTTTTACTGATATGGCTGGAAAGTGAGCGTCATTTAACAAATAAACAGAAGTAATAAAAGGTATAAAACGGCGAAAATTAACTGTCTCTGTATGGACGTCGCCATCTTGACCATCACGTGATTACCCCCTCTGGGTACAAGCTAATTTTACCGGTCCAAAATTGGACCGGTTATTTTCAGAAACACATCGCGAGATTATTCGAGGTTAAGGGGAAGTAATCCGTGTACCATTTCCGGTTTTTTTTCCCGAACTTTTTGACAGCTGACAGGTAAGAATAAAAGCTCGTTCTAGTCAAATAAGATTCATAATACATATGCATCTTGAATACTACATGATACATAATATCCTCGCGGTACTTAAAAATGGAAACTCTTGATTTGTGAGCATGTGAATCTTTGTATTTGATCTATTTATCAACGGAATGTAGAGAGATTAAAAATCATACTCCGGGAAACCCCGCGTGCGAACCATAACATTGTAACGTCACGTCACGAACGGCGCCCCCGATTGGTTTTCGCGTTATCCAATTAAAATCGCTGAAACATTAGCCTGTACCTGTTGTATATAGACCGTTCCAGAATCGATAAATTGACCACCGCCATATTGTCAGTCGCGTGACTGTCCGCCATTACACTACTGCCAACTTCTGCGAGTCTGCGATTCCAAAAGCCACAGACGTAGAGAATACCCGCTTCGCCAATGCCGGATAAATAAATTACTTAATTAATTATTTTCATGCGATTATCACATTTTTTGTTGTTAAAATGATTGTTTGAAGTTGAGATTGATTGTTACAAATAAATTGTTTTAAATGCTTTCGTGTATTTGTTTATTTTGTGTGTGTAAACAAGTGGTAATCATCGGCTAAAATTTGCCGGTTCAGTCGCTCATATCTTTGATTAGACTTTTTACTTTTAACTTGTTACAAACAATTCACCCATGTATAGTTGTGTTGATTTTAATAGCCGCAACATCAAGCAGATTATATTTTAATTAAAACTTATTAAAGATTCTCGCGCAATTAATTACCTAATTGTTTGAAATTTGTATCAATTGGTAAAACTCTATATTCTAAAATCATATTGTATTAAGTATGATATTTTTAATACGCTTTCCATTTTTTTCTTGTTCTTACTGAAATTAGAGATACAAAAAATGTTGTTTGGATTTAAATTTTATTTTGTGAGCTGGAATAATGTCACGTAAAAAACGAGCTTTTTATAATGGGAGTGTGATATTGATCACGACGATCTTTTCGGTGATTATATGGAAGATGAAGAGAATGTGAATATATATAGTTTAATAAATTTTCATCTTTGGAATAATTTAACAGCTTAACATCCTAAAAAATATTTTATATGTCTTTGCACTAACGCAAAACATATGGATACACTTGTTTAGTCAATTAATCGAAAAGAAACTCCGAAAAAAAACAACACCTAAATAATATTTCAAAAAAATATTATTTAGTACCAAACGAATTTATTAATACATTTATTTGCATCTTAAAAAAACGCGTCATTAGCATCAAAGTAAAGATTATCTGAAGACTGAAAGGCCGACAATTTGACACAACAAAGAGCTCTATGCATAACCCGTATTATTTTTTGCAGAAAAGCTTCAATAAATTACAATAATAATACATCTAATTATAAAAATATAATTATCAATGGCATGAGTGCGCTAGTGTGATAAACAAATGAGTGATAGAAAGTGTAAGGGGTGCATTGAAAATAAACGTACTACAAAGCCCTATTAAAAGCGCAGTGCATGACGGTATTTACATGTAGTTTTAATTTGATGGGGTTTGTACAGAGAATGACGCTATTAACATAAAACTGAAAAACACAACTTCACATGATGCAAATTAAACTGTGTATTCATGTATATTGAAAACTCGTTACTAGTGAGTATGAGTGACAAATATCTAACATTTTAACACACATTTATCTATATACCTATATATATTTTTTTGAAAACATTATTTACCCCCGTTGGTGTCAAATGTAATTTCTTGTTTTTATGATGTCGTGTGTGCATTGCCGTAACATTAAATCTTCATACAGAATGAGGTAGTTTTAATTAACTTATACCCGCTAAATACGTTAAATGTTTTTATTTAATTATTAAATACTTTTTTTCATAAATTAAACGGGCTATTATCTTTACGGTGTACAATTTCTGATATTCTATATTGGACACAACTTTTAATTTGTACAACATGTAACATATCTAATGTACGCAACTGTTAAGTATGTCGGAGGTAAATTATTCAACCAAATGACTGCTTGATACTAACAGAAAGGGACGACATGGTGGCATCATCAATTGTGTTTAATGACCAGACTGTCATCTGCCACCCAGTGTGGTTTATGACACCATGTTGTTAGTTAAGTCTAGATAATATCTGATCAAAACGAGATAATCGGTTTATGCAGAACAAAGGGACACTGAAACACTGGAATGCAAAGGCTTACACGATTTTAAAATTGATGCAAATGATCAAATGATAAATAATGCATTTAATTAAATTAAATGTTTTTTAATGTGTCAACTTGTTTATTTTCCTAAACAAATACCTACAAAAATGCATGTTTTTCAAACACTTTTCTGTTATAACACTAGCTTAACATCTCCCCTAGCAAAAAAACTTTATTTCATAAAATTTGCGTGGCAAACAAAAACGTTTTACAAAAAGAAAGAAATTCATCCGTTGAATAATCGGTGCTCTCTTATATATGTTACCGGTTGTAAGGCAGTTGTGTAATGGCGGACGCGGAGAGTATTCAGGGGAGATAATTGGGTAATTTCTAAATTCTGGAACGGTCTATTATAGTCAACGGAGTCAACGGTTATATTCAACGGGGGACCAGTTAACGAAAATACATTATGCCTAGTTTGGTAATTATATTGTTTTGCATGACAGCAACGGTAAAGCAACCTCATAATTACCTCATTATATGATCCAAACTCTGACACGCTACATCTTTGTTCATCGATATTTTTATTAAGAAAAATAACTTGATATGTTAACATTTTTACGATCTCAATTTTATAAGTGTTTATAGAAACGGTTGACGTAACATTTGGCATGTTCCAAATAAAGGGCGCATACAATTCTGATCTTCCTATGCACTTGTAACAAAATAAGCATGAAATAAATGCAATAATTCCAACAAACTAGTAGAGTTATCATTTTATTTTTGCACTTTGTATGTAAGCACAGATTATCAATATACCATGTAATTAATTATTTTATAAGATAAATTATTGTATAACCCGAATGATTTGCAATATGTTGAACGTTTATTTTTTTAATGAACCCCATGTCAATATATGCTCGGAAAATCTCATATCACAAATTTACATGTGGTGCTGTTTTGCAATAAGCATTGCAAAAAGCATTGCAAACAGTACAGTCAAATCTTGTCAACAGAATAACAAGAGTTCCGCGGTCGGAGATGACCGCATTGAAGCCGGATTTTTGATTTAAATGACAGGAAAGTACCTTTCGTGTTTTTGTCAATGCAATACTTAAATTACTGAAATATTGTTCAAAGGTCAAAATGAAATGTAAGTACTTTTCAAGGCATGAGCAAACCTTGTGTTATGTTTTGAATGCATGCATATACATGAACAACAATAACATTTAAGGTCACAAATATGAACTTGAATTGACAATTAGGAAAGTTTGATCTCAATTTTTTTATTTTTTAACATTTTTACATTCAAGGTCACGGTGACCTTGACCTTAAAATGACCAGTGGTCATCTACTAGTTCTGGCCAACCTTCATATCAAGTTTGAAGACTCTAGGTCTAAGCATACCAAAGTATTAACAACTTTAACATATTTACATCCAAGGTCACAGTGACCTCGACCTTCAAATGAATGACCTTGAAATGACCAGTGGTCATCTAAGTGTGCTTGCAAACCTTTACGTCAAGTTTGAGATTCTAGGTCCAAGCATACCAAAGTTATAACAATTTTAACATTTTAACATTGAAGGTCACAGTGACCTTGACCTTCAAATGAATGACATTGAAATGAGCAGTGGTGATCTTCTAGTACTGGCCAACCTTTATGTCAAGTTTGAAGACTCTAGGTACAAGCATACCAAAGTTATAACATGGAATAAGAACTTTAACATTTTTACCTACCAAAGTTATAAGAACTTGAACATTTTTACATTCAAGGTCACAGTGACCTTGACCTTAGAATGAATGACCTTGAAATGACCAGTGGTCATCTAAGTGTGCTTGCAAACCTTCATGTCAAGTTTGAAGACTCTATGTCCAAGCATACCAAAGTTATAACAATTTTAACATTTTAACATTTAAGGTCACAGTGACCTTGACCTTCAAATGAATGACATTGAAATGACCAGTGGTCATCTTCTAGTACTGGCCAATCTTTATTTCAAGTTTGAAGACTCTAGGTACAAGCATACCAAAGTTATAACATGAAATAAGAACTTTAACATTTTTACATTCAAGGTCACAGTGACCTTGACTTTCAAATGAATGACCTTGAAATGTCCAGTGGTTACTTACTAGTTCTGGCCAACCTTCATGTCAAGTTTCAAGACTCTAGGTCCAAGCATACCAAAGTTATAACAACTTTAACATTTTTACATTCAAGGTCACAGTGACCTTGACCTTCAAATGAATGACCTTGAAATGTCCAGTGGTTACTTACTAGTTCTGGCCAACCTTCATGTCAAGTTTCAAGACTCTAGGTCCAAGCATACCAAAGTTATAACAACTTTAACATTTTTATATTGAAGGTCACAGTGACCTTCACCTTCAAATGAATGACCTTGAAATGACCAGTGGTCATCTGTTAATCCTGGCCAACCTTCATGTCAAGTTTGAAGACTCTAGGTCCAAGCATACCAAAGTTATACCATGAAATAAGAACTTTAACATTTTTACATTCAAGGTCACAGTGACCTTGACCTTCAAATGAATGACCTTGAAATGACCAGTGGTTACTAACTAGTTATGGCCAACCTTCATGTCAAGTTTCAAGACTCTAGGTCCAAGCATACCAAAGTTATAACAACTTTAACATTTTTTATATTGAAGGTCACAGTGACCTTGACCTTCAAATGAATGACCTTGAAATGACCAGTGGTCATCTGTTAATCCTGGCCAACCTTCATGTCAAGTTTGAAGACTCTAGGTCCAAGCATACCAAAGTTATACCATGAAATAAGAACTTTAACATTTTCGAGCACGCCGCCCGCCCGCCCGCCCCCCCGCCCCCCCCGCCCGCCCGACAACATCAATCTATAAGCCGAGATTTTTTCGAAAAAAATCCGGCTAAAAAAGGAACTTTCTTTAACGTTGTTCATTTTTACTAGGGATACGACAGGCTACTGAAGACAAATTTAATTAAAAAAGATATGCAAATGTTTGTTAGACCGTGTATGCAATTATCCGGTTTAAACTCGCATGTGCAAGAAATGAACCAATTTGTAATGTTATTTATTGTTTTATTTTGAGGCTTTTGTTTCTCGTGAGGTCGCTTATGTCCGCGTCTTATCTTTCTTTCTTTCTTGTTTCACTTCCTTATGTTTTATTTTTCCTTGCTTTAAGACTTGTTTTCTTCAAATTCAGCTCAATACGAAGTTTTGTTTTTAAATAAAATTAGTTTAACTATTCGCGTTTAAAAATTATTAAACGTGTCAGACGGTGTTGGCGTCATCGATGATGACAAAAATTGAAAATGAAAACATAAAATTCGTCTAAAGCAACTTTTTAATACAAACATTAAATTCTGATAGCGCAAATACGACGTTAACTGGATACGATTTTAACAAGTTATGATTATGTGTATAATGCGATATTCTAAACACTTATTTTTGGAGAACAATAAGTCCTCCTCCTCCTCCTCCTCATCATCATCATCATCATCCTCAACATCATCATCATCAACAACAAAGTCGGCGACGAATACATAATGATCATTATAATGTCCATGCACAAAGCCAAATAATAAATTATCAAGACTAACCTTTATTTTCGACTTCATTCGACATTCACAGCGACTCAAAAGCTACTGTTTATAACTACTGAACGAAGAGCGTCCGGGTAAATGCCTGTTTACGTACAGACCAGGTAATACGAGAACCCATTGCATGTACATAAGACAAAGCGGGATTTATAAAAACGGAAAGCGTCGTTCCAGATCAGCTTGTTCGGCCTGCAAAAGCTAATCTAGGTCGATACTTTACTGCCATGGATTAGGCCCGATGGTCCCTAAGCGCGGCTTATATGAATAACATATACAGGTATACATAATTTTAACTGATGACTACACATCACGAAACCGTATTTGCTATGCGATGTGAGAAATTCAATATTGAGTTCGGTTTTGTAAATGTGTACATTTATTTGCGAGCAATTGTTTCCTGACCCAATATTGAGACGATTAAAATCCTTTTCAGAACAATCAAAGCATGCCTAACCAATAATCTGATTTGAGCTACATTATACCTGCAGTTGACATATACTATTAGTGAGTAATCGTTCGTTTCTGTTAGAAGTGTTTGAAACAATACATGTACAGCATAATAGAATATCATTCAAATGTGCAATATTGGAAGACATCGTAAAGTCTTTCGCCCCCCAAAAAAGAGAATTAAAATGAATTAAGCATTGTGTTTATGAATTGAACTTTGTTTTTCAACTTTAAGAAACAAATATCACAGCGCCAGTCTTTATTATACCAAACTAGACAGAAGTTTTGGCTTATGTTTTCACTCCTGATTAGACTAAATGCACATATATAAATAATATTATAAATTATATTATACTTGTGTACATGTTTTCCCTCGGGCTGAGTTCTATGTAAAAAAATTATGTTAATATGATGTCTCACTTATACAAATCTAGACCCAATACGTGACTTAATTATACGGACCCGAGTGTTTAAGGTATATTTAAACATACATTGAAATTTGCATAAATTAAGTTGCATTAAAGGAACTTGTTCACAGATTTTTGCATTTTCTTTTGAAGTTCGTTACTAAATACTTAACATGATAATTGTGATCATCGGAACTAAAAAGCAGCAGCGTTTTAAAATCAATATGATTTTAAGAAAAGAAGTTGTGAATTAAAAGGTTATAACCTTTAACACTTCACCGTCCTAGCAATTATATCTTACATGAATTTCATACTTAATATGAGCACTCCACATCTTGTCACAATATAACAAATAGAAGAGAAACACTCTAAATTATTCAGTGGTTTGGCGTTTTGTCACGCTTTATAATTTTGTCAATTTCAAATGATGATTACTCCAAAACAAAATGTACGTTCAGCACATGAGTTCATCAGGTCTCAGTTATTCTGCTTCCTGATTCATGGGTTTTTATGTTTTTGATCAGTGACAAGAAGTTTGAAAACTATTAATTTTACAATCAGTAAACAAGTCTATTAAAAGGGAAGTATTTAACGTATTTTTCGCACGCGCTATGATTGCATGTCGAGTCCTTAAATCAACAATACCGATTACAGTTTCTTTCCTTGTATATTATGTATTCTCTCTAGATAATGTTCATTTTATGCCTGTACAATAATGTAAATGTTACACCGGTGTATATACAAGGGATTATCTCTATATGCGGTCGAAATTTAAAGCTATGACCCAGATGTACGTCTAGTGTTCGGAGACGAAATTTAAGGCTTTGAAATATATGATCGTCTAGTGATGAAAGACGAAACGTTATACAACACATATATATATAAATACATAGTTATAAGTCGGCTCCAGAAATTACGATCGGTTAGGATAGTGGAAACACACAATCTGTTTCACGCCGAATGGTCTCACGTATAAGACATTGTCGATACGACCTCGTTGGCGATTCAAGCAGTATGAAAAGTGTGGTTGCTTTTATACATGCAACTTTATGAGACATTATGCAAATAGCGGATTATTCAAGCATGTACATATGTTTCTCCGATATCGCTCTGTCGCGTTGCCCTTCATCGTAATGGTTACACTGCACGCAAATATAAACCGATTTCAATCAAATTGAAAAATAGTTACGCTTACTGATCGTAGTATTGGTGTATATTTGAACAGTTGTCGGACCTGTTTGGGAAGATCTATCTTTGAACTTATGAACGTTGAACTTGATCGTATACGTTCTTTCATTATGCCGTTAGTGCACAATTACATTGGGTACATAATATTTTTGAGTGCTTTTATACCTCCACCCAATAGCACTTCTAAACTCCATGTATAACATTTTTTAAATCTGCCCGCATTAACGATCACCATGTCGCGTTTGGGATTTTTTTTATTCTCGCCCCCTCTGAGTGATGAAAACTTTCTAAGAAAGGGGTTTGTCTCGTTCCTATTGAATTAAACTGGTTTGTAGAGTTTAAGTAACTTCTTTACAGCGGACTAAATTTAAATTGAAACAATACTTTTTAAGAAGAGTAGACTTCCTTGAAGTTCCAATGTTAAGGTATCAAAACATAATTTAATGAGGAATTCTTGGGAAACAGTGAAAAACTATGTTAAAGGAAATAACTTACGATATTTAACAACGGACATCCACCTACCGTAAACTTACCGATTAACAATTTGTGATTTTATGAGTTAACAAAACATTCTTTGTGGAAAAAGTATAGTATTAAATCAAAAGGTTAAAGTTTACAAATTCACTTTTTTGTTGATGATCTTTGTAATAATTTCAAATATTGTAATAAATATAACAACAAATGGCGATTGCTTGATTGCCCAGAAAGCGCATTTACGACCAAATAACGGTGTCTTGAGGAATAACCCTTGGTGAATATTTAAAACTTTATTACATTGCAGAAAATATTCACCGATACGTTTAGAGATACGATTACCAACCATCTCAGAAGAATCATAATATGTAAATGGGTAATGAGCTGTATGATTGACACGAGGCCCGTCAGAATGGTCTCTAGAAAAGGCGACAATACAATGTACGAGTGTTTAAATTCTGTAATTTTGAGAAGCGATCTTGGTGACCGTTTATACATGTATACGTGCTCTCAGTGAGTTTGGCTATTTGTGGCAAGCCCACATTAGAGCGCCTAATACTCGGGTATAAATGTAGATCACGAAAATTATCACTTAAAGAATAATTCATAATCACGGTCCGTACGTGACAATATTTTCATTATAAAACGCATATTTACTTTGTACATGATATTATATGATCATCTTATGTATAATATTAGTGTATATTTATTTCTATTTTACATAAAGCACCTTTTCTACATTTTACAGCCTAAACAAATTCAAAATGTAATTGCAATTGAATTTCAACTGTAAAGGGACTTTATTACACATTGTCTTACTTTCGAAAAATGTTATAAATTTCAATTTACTTACCAAATAATAATATGTAATTCATGGTATTATCCCGAAAGCAAATAATATTTTATTCAATGCTTTGATTGTTCTTTGAATAATGGCTACTTTTAAGACGTTTCATACGCGTTCTTTTTTCATATTGATGCGAAGTAATTGAGTTAAGAATTTAACATTCCAGCTCAATGTTAGATAACGATAAATTCGCCGTGAATTTCAAACGTAATTTGTAAAGCTTCCATTAGCCCTACCACTAGGCAAATGACTAAGACCGTTATGAGTTTGAGCCGTCTTGATCTGAGCAGAAACAATGCACACATACATTTTAAGTGCCGGTATCGACTTACACGAAGTGTTTACAACAAATAGTCACAGTAACAAAATGAAAACGCATATATATTAAAATATTATCCTTAACATGTAATAAAAATACTCACAAACAGTCCACCTTCCTTAGATTACACTCGATATTCTTTAATGACAGGCCCGTAGCCAGGGTTTTGAAAAGGGGGGTGCGAATTTTTGCCATCGACGATTGTTATTGAGCAACGAAGTGGCGACGGGGTTGTGTGCGGGAGGGGTTGTTTTTCCTGCAATCGGGGGCATTGAAGGTCGTCCCCCTAAACAATTTTGAAAATGAAACTCCTGCATTCTGGTCTCTTTTCAACTGTATTTAGAGACTGAAAGTATAGAGCATTTGTATATGAAATTTCACTTTCATTGACCATACTCCGTGACTGATCAACATGAATATGATATAATATACATGTATTCCCCACCACGTTTTTCAATAAGCACCTTTTCTATCAGTCACGGAAGTACATAATTGTATACGGTGTTTAACCCGACACTAGTATGCGGGCACACACTTTGTTTACATATGCAACAACAAATTTATAGAATGTAAAATCAACAATAAGAACGGTATAAGATATCATTATTAATGTGAATCTTGGAATCTTGATAAAATTGGTGTGTTTTACCATTACAACATTCTACCATTCGTAAATCGAGCAAATTAAATGGAAATATTTGACTTTTTTTCAAAACAATTGTTTGTCTGATACTATGGATAGTACCAGAGGCCTAGCAATGCTCTAAACGTGCTAATTGTGTATTGTACAACAAACACTGATTAACAAAACTGGGTCTTCTCTAATGTGCATCAATACTAAAAAGAAATGAAAATGGTATAACTGGTTACTTTTTTTTAAACATTTTTTAACAAATAAAATAAGTTATCTTTTTTCAAACGAATTTCAGAAACATATAACACTTCAGGCATCATAAAGACCTTATAACCACAAACTACTGGCCCTTTGGTCTCAAAGTCCTTAAAAATGTATACCAGGACGTTGAAGAAAAAAATATTTACTTATTTGCCCATTATATGCTCAAGATCCGTCACAGTTGATGTAAATTAAACGTTAACGTCCATCTGATCATATGTTATAACGTTTTAAATTCAATATAACAACTGTTTAAGAATAGGACATTCCTAGTGTCAAGTTTGACATAATTAAAACTTAGTGGAAAGTTATGTATGTGAAGCAGAACAGATACCATTAAGTGTTGGTTAACTACAAAAAAAGCTTCATTGCTTTGTAACAATGATTTGTTTTCCTGTAATTCACCAAAAAAAATTTCATGACTTGAGCATAGCTGATATTTTTTGCTGGTAAACCATTTAGGATTCCGAAAATGAGTGTACGGGGATATAACAAAAAGACAACTCAGTCTGTCCAAATTGCTGTGCACATTGTGTTCTTGTTATAAATCGTGGTATAATGCAAAGTTATTAACCAGTGACTCATTAGTCTTCGGCAATAGTTGAAGGTTGTCCTTTGATTTCAGTCATTTTTGGAAGCTGACATAACATTCCGTTAATTATCATCTATAATGTATTTCCTTTTTATAAGATTAGTTATTTATTCTAATAAATCAAATTGTTTTTTTCCAGCCATTCAGATAATTGTCGAAACAGGTTATTGAACTGGGATTGCAACTCACAATAAGTAGGCTTCATCATTTTGTTATGATATCTATTACAGTTATAGACATTAATAACGATGACAATAGTTACAAAACAATCATTTAGTATCAAATATCTACAAATAAGTATCGATTTTATACGGATTAGAGTGCCAGGTTAATAATTTTGCATTATACAGAAAACAAATATCTATTTGTAACAAAGATTCCAATTCCATTTTTCGGGGACCAAGCCGGTCTTAGATCTTCTCAAATTTTGCTGTCACAACTTCTGTTGATTTCAACCATTCTACGGTTAAAACTTGTAAATGCAATTCACATCTTGGAAATGACTTAATCGAGGAATTAATTATGTGGTGACCTGTCGGTTGCATATTGAATACAACATTATTTTAACGCTTCAATACTCACTGGGTTCCTGGAAAAAATAAATAACCGTTTTTGCGTCCAATGAAGTTGGGTGCAACTTATAGTACAATTTTGTAGTCGTCCAAAAATATTGTGTGCGAACGCACCCAACGCATCCCCCCTGGCTACGGGTATGAATGAAGAGTAAACGTATCTCCGTGGTGAGAAAAAACGTCTATGCGCATGGGCAACGGAAGGCACAACTAACATAATAATATCATGACAGTACGTAGACGATAACGGGCAAAATACAATGATGATAACACGACAACACGACGTCATGATGACGATAACTTGATAATACGACAGTCCGATTACGAAAATGCAACAGCTGTATGGGAATGATACAAAAACGTTTCGCATTATCATACTCTTACTATCGTAGAATTGATTCTTCGTCATTGTACCGTTGCGTTATCATTATCGTATTGTCGCGTTATCGCCATCGTACTGTTATCGCCATAGAACTGTCGTGTTGTCGCCTTATTGCCATCGTGCTGTGCTGTGTTTTTATCATCGTATTGTCACGTTATTAACAGCTTTTATTCGAACATCGAATTAAATTAATCCATGAATAGACGATGGCTACCGGATTTCGTAAACAATATCAAAGTCCGGTCTCAACAACTTGCAAAACAACCTCAGCTACAGGGGGATTTCTATTTCAACCGAAATTCTCCGCATCCTCGATGGTCTTTGGAAGCACTGTACCCCGGGTTTTCGGAAGAAGAAGCGACAACAGACCGGCAATAAAAGCCATGTTATCAAATATGTTCAACGGCAATGCCTTGCCGAAATAACTTTCTATAAACGTGTCCTTCAAAATATCGACATATTGCTATACGCATTTTAAAAGCTTATCTAAAGTTAAATCTAGTTTGTTTATCTTCATATAATGACATTTATACATACAATTTTTTCGACCGTCGTCGTCTGTTTATTTTCCAAGTAAATTGTTCTATTTTTTTGTCAAACAACATTTGTTTTATTTTCTAAGAAAGCTTTTCAACTAACAGGGCTAGTTTGGTTCCTTGCCGTCTTCAACATATATGGTGATCCTAACCCTAAATGGAATAACCATATACGGAGAAATCATTCAACGGAAAGGCTCTAGAATACCGGTAATATAGAAACACATCGTTGATATTATCTCCTTATCCGCGTGTTTCCACACTATTGAGATTCAGAATTTGGTGGCATTTGTGTTAGTGTTTTGAAATTAAGGTGTCCATGCAGGCGTTGCTATATTGCGCTATTGTGCTGAGAATGGTTAAAGAAAACTGCCGTATTAAAAAAAAACGCGAACCATTTTCTAAGCGGCCGGGATATCATTAGAATAAAAGTAAGGAAGTATTTCCGAATTCGACCGATAGTTTTGAACTATTTTTGAATGAATGCGACGAAATGTTGTGGGTTTATGATTATTGTAAAAAAGCGATTTCTTGAATGTCGAAACATTTCGTAATAACAAACAGGTTTTAAAAAAGAAGCCGAAAAAGTCGTATTTCTCCAATTATTTGTCTCTGTCTTAATCAGGTCACGTGTAAGTATATAATATGTAAGTATATAATATACATATAGTAGATTTTTAAGATTATCGTTTAATGTCTGTGGCATTACCAGTACCATGTTTGGTGGAATCGGCATTTTTTTCACAATAATTCTGTTCAGGCCACGTAGTCTAAGTATCGCTCTACACATCACGTTTCATTCTCGTTAAAGGTATAATAGCTTTTCGCTAACTGACTCATGGGAACCTCATTCTATAAGTTCAAACGCTCTGATATATACGATGCAAATAAAAATGTGCGAACAGAAATGCCCGTAAGCATTTATCTGCGTTGCGGTATTAAAATAAGGCCTCGAGAGGTCATTGTGGAGCAAGACTAACTCAATGCCGGGCATAAATATGACGAGCCCATTATCAATATTTGTAATAATTCAACAAGCTGCATCGCATCATACACATGTTTGACCTTTTGTCGTTCAGCGAGATCTTGCCCGAGCGTTGACACACTTTCCCAAAATGGTGAACATGTGTCGTAAATCATTAAAAAATGCATGATACATGATGCAGTTTCAGTCCGTACACGTGGTTATATGGCCGAATTTAATATTCAAACGTTGCGTGTGACCTTAACTTCTGTGATACGGTTGTTAAACAATTTGCATGATGAATGACAAAGTTACGTTGCGGACACGCACTATGTGCAATATGTGCGCAAATGTGACCTTGACATCTGAGTGTTACTTTAATCTTTTAGGTAGGGTATTAAACGTGACATTTTGTCTTATCGTGGTGAACATTTGCGATAAGAGATAAAACATTGCTGAATGAATGACACAATTTCAGTCTGTAAAAGCTGGGACGAACATACATATATGCCAAAATTTAACTTTTTATGCCCCCAGAACATAGGTTCTGGGGGCATATTAAAATCGCACCGTCCGTCAGTCAGTCAGTCAGTCCGTCCGGATTAGTTTCCGCTCAATAAGTCAAGCAATTGTCATCAGATCTTCACCAAACTTCATGAATATGTGTTAGGCTATAACATCTAGGTCAAATTCGATAATCGGCCAAATTGACCCAGACACTCCTGAGTTACGGCCCTTGAATTATCGTAAAATTGGGATTTTTCTCGTTTCCGCTCAATAACTCGAGCAAATGTCATAGGATCTTCACCAAACTTCATGAAAATGTGTTAAGCTATAACATCAAGGTCAAGTTCGATAATCGGCCAAATTTACCCAGATACTCCTGAGTTACGGCCCTTGAATTATCGTAAAATTGTTTTTTTTTCTCGTTTCCGCTCAATAACTCGAGCAAATGTCATAGAATCTTCACCAAACTTCATGAAAATTTGTAAGGTCATAAGATCTAGGTCAAGTTCGATAATCAGCCAAATTGATCATGACACTCCTGAGTTACGGCCCTTGAATCATCGAAAAATTGAGTTTTTTCTCGTTTCCGCTAAATAACTCAAGCAATTGTCATCGGATCTTCACCAAACTTCATAAAAATGTGTAAGGCAATACAATCTAGGTTAAGTTCGATAATCAGCCGAATTTACCCAGGCACTTCTGAGTTATGGCTCTTGAATCATCAAAAAATTGCGTTTCCGCTCGAAAAATGCTCACAACTTCTATGTCGCTTCAGATGTAACTTTCATATTTGTTATGCATGTGTATATGGACAAGGCCTTTCATGACGCACACAAATTTTGACCATTTTACCTTGACCGTGAACTTAGGGTCCACGTTTAGGTTTCAAAATCTTCATTTAGGTTTCGAAAAAGCGTTTTGGGGGCATATGTCTTCCGATGGAGACAGCTCTTGTTATCTCTTAGTGAGCCCTTTGCCTTTAAAGTAGGGTGATGGTGTTACTAGCAACTTGTCGTCCTATTATGTGATAACTTGTTTAATATAATAGAGACCATAGGAAATGAGTTTTATATTTTATGTGGGGATTTTAATTTAGTACTTAATGTGAATATTGATTATGCCAACTATAAAACATTATATAATAATAAGAAGTCGAGGGAATAGTTATCTTCTGTAATCAATGATAAAAACCTAATAGACACTTTTAGAGCAATAAACGGTGATGCAAAATGTTTCACCTGGCGAAAGCCTAATACTATCCAACAAGCCAAATTGGACTTCTTTTTAACAACTCATGATTTTAGTCAGTTTATCAGGAAATCGGAAGTGCACACAAGCTACAAATCAGATCACTCCCCTATTACATTGGAATTGAATATTAGCAATATAGAACATGGAAAGGGCCTGTGGAATTTTAATAATTCTTTACTTTATGACCTAGAACATATTCAATGTATTAAACAAAAAATTGAAGAAATTAAGCAGTAATATGTCTTACCTGTGTATAACATTGAATATCTTAATACAATAGAACATGATTTAATACAGTTTACCATAAATCATCAACTTTTTTAGAAACTTTATTAATGGAAATCAGAGGTAAAACCATATCATATTCGCGCTTCAAATCTAAACAGAGAAAAGAAAGAGAATATTATATTTTAAAAGCAATTGAAGAAATTGAACAAAAATTAGCAAATGAAAACACTGATGAGCTCAATCTTTTGCATCAAGAACTCTTAAGCATACGGAATTTGAAAATGAAAGGCGCTTTCATTAGAGCTAAGGCAAAGTGGATTGATGAAGGCGAAAAACCTTCAAAATATTTTTGTAATTTAGAAACACAATATGCATCTAATAAAAACATCCCTTTTATTGAAAACAGTGAAGGTCAACGGTTATTTGACAATCCAGGTATTTTAAAAGAAGCTGCCCAATTTTACAATACATTGTATACAAAGACTGTTTTTAATGACTCGTACACTGTACATTATGACCTTAAAGGCATAAACACTATTAAATTAAGTACTGCACAATCTCAATCCTTAGAAGGCCTTTTAACTCTCAAGGAAATATCAATTACTTTAAAAAATATGAAGCATGACAAAAGCCCAGGATCAGATGGCTTAACAGCAGAATTTTTTAAAGTTTTTTGGAAAGATTTAGGTCACTTTATAGTGTGGAGCCTCAACTATGGTTACTGGAGTTACTCAAAAACAAGTATAATCACATGTATACCTAAAGATAATACCCCAAGACATTTTCTAAAAAACCTAAGGCCATTAACACTTTTGAATGTAATTTACAAGCTTGCATCTGGGACTATTGCTAACAGATTAAAAACTATCATCGATACTCGTATTTCTAAAGATCAGACAGGATTTATAAAAGGCAGATATATTGGTGAGAATACCAGACTTTTATATGGCATTATGCAATATACAGAAGATAACAATATCCCTGGACTCTTGATGACCATCGACTTTGATGGCATTCGATACTCTCGAGTTTGATTTTAAAGAAAAAACATTAGATTATTTTAATTTTGGTACAACATTGAAAAATGTATTTCACTTTTCCTACATTATACCTTGACGGCAATTCAAATCAAAGGATTTTTATCAGAGTTTATTACAATTGAAAGAGGCTGCCGACAAGGAGACCCAATAAATTCCTATATTTTTATTCTTTGTGCTAAAATTTTGGCAATTAAAATCAGAAATTGTAATGCAATTAAAGGTATAGTGATATACAATATTGAATACAAATATCTCAGTTTGCTGACGATACATCTCTCTTACTGGATGGCACCGATATTTCCCTCAATGCTACCCTAGATCTTTGAAATAACTTTGCCTTATGTTCTGGATTAAAAATCAATTATGACAAAACAAATCTTAAATGGATTGGCTCCAAAAAGTTTAGCATACAATCAATAAAAACTAAGTATAAACTAGTCTGGGGCACAACAAACTTTAAAGTTTTAGGAATATTATTTGATGTAGATTTAAAGAAAATGATAGAAATTAACTTCTCAAGTAAACTTGAAAAGCTGCACAATATCATAAATTTTTGGAAAAGAAGAACTTTAACACCCCTATTAAAGATAACTGTTATTAAATCATTATTACTTCCCCTTTTAACACACCTATTTAAAGCACTTCCTAGTCCATGAGAAAAAGTTTTAATACAAATACATAACATGTTTTCAAATTTTGTATGGGATGGACCAGCAAAAATTAAACAAACTATTGCTATTAAATCATATGATGATGGAGCAGTTGCCATGACTGATATATATCCTTTTAAAAAAACTATGAAAATGACATGGTTAAGGAAAATTGTTTTAAGTAATGGAAAATGTTCCCAACTTGTATATTCTATATTTGCTGTGAAGAAAATGTTGAATTTTGGAAAAAAATACATAGAAAAAATAATGATTAGTTTAAAAAAATTGTTTTGGAGAGATGTCCTTACATGTTACATTGAGTATATAAATAAACAAAACGCCAGTTAGTGTGAAGATATCCTTGATATGCCTTTATTTTATAACCACAATTTTAAGATAGGTATGAATATTTTATATAATAAAAATAAGTATGATAGGGGAATCAGATATGTAAGAGAAATATTGTGCACTTCTGGAGAATTTTTAAAACAATCTGTATTAGAAAATCTCATTGGTGTTAAAATTAACTTCCTATTTGATGAAAGGTTAATCAGAACTGTGAAGGCTTTTATCAGATTATCAGGACTTCCATTTAAAAAAAGTCTAATATACAATGTGCATTTATATCATTCTACTTGAATAGCATAGTATTTGGGTATAATCAAAATAAACTTGTTTATAAATGTTTTAGCTATAATACAGATGTACCAATTGCCATTCAAAATGGAATACTCTTTTTAATAACGTTGAATGGACAAAAGTTTTTATTATATCTAGTGACACATACACCCAGTGGTTCCAGACAAGAATTGTTCACAGAATTTTAGGCACCAAAAAAGATTTGGTTATTCAAAATGAACATTGTTGATGACAATTTATGTTCCCTCTGTAATGAAAATGAAGAAACCCTATTACATTTATTCTGGGACTGCTTTTTCACAAAGAGAATTGTTAACTATGTTGTAAATTTTTTAAGATCACATAACGTGCAAAAATGTACTGAGTTTTCTTGTCAAACAATTTTATTTGGGTGTACAAGTATAAACATGACTGATATAAATATTATAATCCTAGAAATTAAAAAGTATATATTTGTATGCAAGAAAAATGGTATATTACCTTCAATAACGGGGCTAAATAACTATCTTTGCGTAGCATGGGAAATTCAATCGAAAACAAAAAATCAAGAAAAGGAAGTACCAAACTGGTTAATTGTTAAACTTTTTATAGATCAATAAAATAAGCGTGTTGTTGTTTGCTTTAAATATTGAATACCATGGTCGTTTGATTAATGTTTATAATTGTCTGAAGCTCAAACGTTTGATTAAAGTCTAAAATGGACTGAAGTCAAAACTTTATTTCTTTCTTTTTTGTATCATCAAATGGCATTTGCGTATGCATCTGTGTGTGTGGGTGTGTGTGTGCGCGTGTGTGAACCGTATGATTGTGTCTATATTATGGAATGTATGGATTTTATTAACCTCTATTATAGCAACCAAGTTTAATTGATAAACATGTTCTATTGACATGCATTGTATACTAACAAATTAACACGTGTACAAAGTGTAATGTATGGAGGTGAATAAACGCTATAAATCCCCCCCCCCCCCAAAACAATTTTTTTTTTTAAATAAAAGTTTGCGATGCTTGACAAAGTTACAATTCGGACAAGCTCGGACTCACTTACTCACATACACTACAAATTTAGCTTTATGCAAAGGCCCTTGAAAAAAAGAAGATAATGCATCCTGTTCAAGCTGGACAGGGAACAGACTTTAACATTAGGCCTACGAAAGCAAACCTTATCCAATCAGTCGTACCATTTTATACCGCTCAAATTCCGAAAACATATTATAACACCCGTGTTAAAGGCATATATTCATAAACATATATAGCAAACTTTCATAATGTCATTAAATTAACCACTTCAAAAACACGACAGCATGATGACACTAACGGGACAATGCGACGGTACGATGATGATAATTCGAAAGTAAGCTGGTGATGACACGAACATGTACCGCATTATTATCATCGTACTATCGAGTATTGTGTCTTCGTCATCGTTCGGTCGCGTCATATGCATCGTATTGTCGCGTTAGAGCCATCGTACTACTGTGTCATCAACGTGCTGTAGCGTTATCATAATCGTGTTGACACGTCATTGAAATTGTCTGGTCGACTATAGACATAAAATCAATCCATAAATGGGCGATGGCGCCAACGGATTTCGTAAGCGCTATCAGAGTCCCGTCTCATCATCTTGCAAAACAATATCAGCTACAGGGGGCTTCATAATTCGACCGAAATTCTCCGCATCCTTGATGGTCTCCGGAAGCACTGTACCCCGGGTCTCCGGAAGTAGAAGCGACAGCAAGCCGGCGATAAAAGCCATGCTTCCGAATATAATCAGCGCTAGCGCCTTTCCGAAATCGCCTTTTATAATTGTGCCCTGCAAAATATCAAATTTTTCGCAATACGCATTTTGCACGATTATTTTAACTACAATCTAAATATGTTTATCTGCATTACATGACAATACGTACAATTTCTACGATGTATGGACACAGCATGCTGCCCACTCTGCCCATCATGGTGCTTGAACCTACACCAGAACTTCTCACCACGGTCGGGAAGAGTTCAGCCGTCCAGACATAGATGATTCCGAACGCAGCCGATATGCCAAACTTACCAATGTTAGCTAACATGACAGTGATCCAATGCTGATCTGCAAAGATCAGGTGAATAATGGGATATTGTAATTATACATTTTAAACGTAAACGATATAAAGGGACTAATCACACAAGATGATAGACAATAACACAGTGAACAGATAGGCCGGACGTCTATAATCGGCCCGCATCCGACATAACGGCCCAAGGGCCTTAGGACTGAGGGCCATTATGCGGCTAGGGCCGATTAGAGACGTCCGGCCACGCTCTGCCCTGTGTTATCGTGAAAAATATGAAATTACGCTTACAAGATGAAGCAGATTTTTTAAAACCTACACAGTTCTGTTCCATTTATGAAAACTGCACACGGATGCCAGTAAAAAAAAAGGAAACCAATATAAATAAAATGAGCTTTGAAATATTTGGGGGATTACAACACAAAATCATAGATAATGGTTATTTGGAGGTTATAACACAACATCATAGATAATAGTTATTTGGGGGTTATAACACAAAATCATAGATAATGGTTATACCAGTATCTTTTTCTATTTTGTTTAAAATAATCGGCCAACATATTAATAATTTCAGTAGAAAAAAAATTGTTCCATGTAACTTCATTCAGTGCCTTTTACACTGAAATTCCCGACGCCCTTTGATGCTTTGCATCAATACTTATCTTGTGATCTTTTTAAACAAAATTATTTTTTCAGTAAAGTGCAACCGCGCGTTTGAACGGTTAGAAAAATGTCGGATCATTGTGGGGACTTCATATTGCAAACGCGCTGTTGCACTTTACTGAAAAAATACTTATTTGTTTGAAAAGATCATGATACCTATAGAATACTCTTACAAATGAGCGGGCTTTCCACTTTATCCCCCAACAAATTGTGCAATATGTTAAAAGATATCCTTAAAAATGTTAACTTGGTCGCGCTTTTTTCTCCCAAAACAGATCCGAAAAAATCACGTGGCATATTCACCATATTTTAAAGCATAGAACGAATACAAAACGTATGTCGAATTGTATGTTTGTCATGCATAATTGGAAACGTTTATGGGAATAAAATCGGTCTGTCATTCATGTTAGAATTTTTGGTAGAATGGTTAGCAAAAGAGCGTGTTTTAAAATAAATTTTGTTAAAGGGATGAAACACAAAAATGGATGTGCATGTCATTGAGAGTTTATTGTGATAAGCACTGTATTAAGGTTGTCACTGAGGTGAGCGTGCAGTTTATGAATGTTGTTTTGACGACTCCTTTTGTAGCTCGAATAGTGTCATAAATGATTCTACAGTAAAGTTTCAGTTGCAATTGATATTTTAAGTATCCGAACTGAGTGGTACTATTTATTATCATCATTTTCAATGTTATCGTTGATTTGTGGCTTAATAGAAAGTATCAACGTTTGCTTAAACTGAATGTGAACGTCATTTTGTTCAGTTGAAGCCGCGCAATCCGATTCTCATCAGATATAAAAATCGGCCCATGAACCGATATGATTATATTGGCCCGCCAGACATGAATACCGGCCCGCTCGCGACGTCAATTTGTTATTATATATAGTAACGATATTTTATATAATAAAATACATAAACATTCTTAAGGTGAACATTCTTACTTTCGTTTGCGTAAAGAACTGTGAATATGGTTGACAGACATGCAGCGCCGCCGAGGATCATTGAGCCTGAGTGCAGCCACTTCCGGCCAACCCTGTTTAGCAGCAGAAGACACATGCCGTAGGCAGCGAACTCAAAAAAGCTGTTGATGGCGAAGTTTACGTAGATATCGCCACTTAGATTTCCAACATTTAAGCTGAGGCCGTAGTAGACCATGTTCACAACTATCCTGTAATTCATATTCGTCGCACCATTTAAATATCAGTATTTAAAAATCTAAACAAACTCATGGAGCTTTACAATAATATGTTTCTGCAAAAAAATATTGTTAACAAAACAAAAACTCCAACCCTATTAGGAAAACAACATAGAAATACCAGTTTAAATAGATGATCAGAGTCCGGACAAGCAGTCTGGGCACTGTCAGTATTTTCAAGACGCTGTGAGACTCCCCTGTTTCCAAGGTATCATTGCCAACGATGTCGTCTGGTAAAGTAACACCATTGACCTTGGCACATTTCTGTAACACTACCCTTGCCTCCTCGAACCGCCCTTTAGACATCAGCCATCGCGGTGACTCGGGCAACCTACGATTTTTTAAACTTGCGAATATAAAGTTTTATTAAATCAAAGTATACAATGCTAACTCTTTCCAATCTTAGTATTGGTGTATGCTTGAACATATGTCTAACATCTATGGACATTTTTATTTCCTAAATTTATTAACGTTGAAGTTGACATTATACGTTAATATTTTTGAAAGGTGAAGTTCATTTGTACAAGTCCAAATCAATATGTGCGGTAACAATAGCTCAGATGGAAATATCATGTCATAACCTCCTGCCCAACTAAAAAAAACAAAGTGAAACTTTGCTGGAGCGGATTAAGCGGACTTTTATTAAACCTTATGGTATAACAAGTCAAAAGCATAGACGTACCGATACAACAGGAGTAACAGAACCGTCGGGCAAGCCATGGCGAGTTGAAGGTAGTTCCATGAACGGACAAAGAAAGCGACGAGGCAAAGGATAAAAAGCCCGGTACACCAGAAGAACTCGACAATGACACCTGCTGCAACACGGTAAGACGGACCCACCAATTCCATGCCTAGAGAACATAATGAAGCAAATTCGAACAGGCAGATAATTTTTCCAATTTTGGAGAAGTTAACGTTAAAAGTAGGGATGCAAATAAATATTCGAATATTCGAAAACCGAACGAATATGCGATTCCAAAGTTTCGATTTAAATATTCGATTGTGTAAGAATATAACTGATAAAGAAAACTGGATTTGAACTTTAAAGTCGCATTAAAGTTGTTCGCAGAAGACTGTAGTTCATCAGTCCTTGATCTGATAACAGCCGTCATTAATGAACGATATGATTGTTTTGATAATTATAACAAATGAGAGTATCAGCTTAATATAGACAAGTAATGCAACAGGTGACACAATTTGTTTGAGCACTTTACATGGGGGAAAGACAATTTTAAATGTATGTGAAAAAACACGAACGGCTAAGTGTACGTTAAAGCTGGTTTAATATTTCTTTTATTAACATACATTGTTTTGAGTGCGTACTTTTATTAGGAGAATCAATTGACATATGTCTTATAAATAACAGTTTTCTTAGATCTTTAAGGGCATCATGCACATACAACTAAATAATCGATTTCGATCATTTGAGTTACATAAAAACATTCCGCTTTTCGCAAAAATGTTTAGAATACACTCTATACATTCGAACTTAATGTTTTGTCTTGCACGTATTTCAAATAAGGTGCAGTAGAGAAGACGATAATTGTAAAATACAGTGGATAGATTTATTTAGAACAAATAGGAATTATTCACTTTCAATATCAATGGGAGGGGAGCTTTACCCCAGTTTCTCCATATATATTAAAACATGCTGTACTTGTCTTATTTCCTAATATAATTTTCAAAAACTTTAACTGTTCTTTGTATGATAGTAATACATAGTTATTTCCGAATCCCCAACATTCACAATCGTGCAAAGAAAAAAAGGTTAAATCCTCTTGTAAAATAAATCAATTTTCATATATTTTCTAAGCGAGATTACTACATTTGATAATAAGACAGTACAAAGCTGCGATTGCCTGTTCGACCACATTTTTTGCGTGTAAAAAAGAGCCACTACTTTTGATTAAAATACAGAGGTATTAAATATTTTAAAAAATTTAAAGGCGATAATCTTTACAATAAAATCAATAATTTATTGGTCTTCCTTACTAAAAAATAAAGTTCTTGACATATCCGAGTAAACAGCTTCCATTTGTCACGATAATGTAAATACTGATGTTAACACACTTTTGAAGATCGTTCGCTGACTCTGGTAGTACAATTACAGTGAAGTCGGCGCACAGCAACACACATAGTTTTATAAAGTTTTAACAGTTCGTTGTCGGTTGACTAAATATATAATTTAATCCGTTTACATATCTGCTATGATCGAAATATGAGTGTAGGTCATTAAAACATAATTACAAGTTTCAACTTGTCTTACCCCAACTGAACATGAACAACAGTCTGAATTTTCGCCATTACAAATGATACATGATGTATCATTATCATACAAATTTTTAACATTATTTAAGAACTTTTCCCTTATAGGGTAGTGACCTAACGTGTACCACAATAATTGATCGTATCAAATGCAGCCTTTAAATCGATAAATGCAAACAAAATTAAAGATTATTTATCAGAGCGTATAAGACAAACATATTCTCAGATGTTGAAACACGTTTACGAAATCCCGCTTGATGCTTGCCAAAAAGGTTAAATTTTAAGATTATTGTTTCTAAACGTTTGCTATATACTGAAGTGAGTTATTTACTCACACAGCTCAATAAAGTTATTTGAGCTAGTGAAAAGAATCATTTTCAGAACCTTTCTTTATATAAATTGGATTGATTAATGCTATTCTCCGATTACTACGTATACTACGAGAGCTAAATACTAAGTTAAATAATTAAACATTTGTTTTTCATAATTGGAAAGGATAATTAAACATGTTCATTAAACATATTATCAATGCCTCAAACTTTGTTTCCCTTTAATAAAATGTATATAATGTTCGATTTCTTCGCATTTTGTCTCGGCATTAAGTAAATAGTTATTACAAACGGCAGCTCGCTGTGTTTGCTCGTATACAGGGTCGTCGCCATTTCGTTTTGTAATAATTTCCAATGTTGCAATAATCACTTCAGCCGTGTTACTTTTTTTGCCTTTGAGAGTTTTCTGGAAAAAACAAGCTCTGGGGCGTGTATTTTAAAGGATTTACTTTTTGAGTATTTTTCTGTTTTAAATGAATTGGCATTGTTTTCATGTTAATTTTACTTATGATTTTGAGATTAAGATGATGCGCTTCGGATTTCTTTAAAAAAATATTTTGCACGATGGAAATTCATCCGGGCTTCAGTAGCATTTCGGTTGTAACATTTGGGTTCGTTGTTATACTTAAATAAATTTACAATTTTTATAAGTGCCAAAACTGATTATACAACTGTTTAGATATAGAGAATCAATTTTGAAGACTGTACGGTCTATGTCATCTATGGAATATGTGTTTGCGTTTTTTAAAAGCTTGGAGATTCCGAATTATGTCATTGATATTTAAAGTACTTACATGTTCAACAAAGACATTCAATTTTATCATTACAACATGATTTTACATTGTCTTTTATGTTGATTATATGCTTAAATAACGTAGAAGAAGTCACAAAACGGATGTTTATTATTCACTCTTATCTGCAGGCGCCAATCGATGCCTAATCATTAACTAGATAACGCGTACAACCCACGATGACCGCTTTTTATTTAGTAGTTGGTTTAAATTTGTAGCCGATTTGCATGCTGTCAACGCGAAAGACCTGGATTGTCATTATCGTGGTTTTCCGTTCTCTTCTACATACACGAGTATTGGTGGTGATTCAATTCCCGCTGGATCCACAGATGTTCTTCAGCTGATGGAAGACTGCTTATGCTTTAGCAATGCGGGTTCTGACGTCTGCATATTTTCCTTCATGGCTGTGCAGGATATTGTCGATATAGGTGGAGCTGTCAACCTCCTCCGGAACCTCACCTTGGACTGTGGTAGGTGTGTCGTTGGATGCGTTGTTCTTGAACAGGATATTCCCTCTGTCGATGATCAGACCCAGTCGAGGTGAGATATTCGCTATCATGTTGGTATTTTCCTGCATGCATGTAAAAAAAAATTTAATGTAAGAGAGAACGGCCAGATCGTCGTCAAATTCGAGGTTAAACTGTTTCAAGAGTTCCGTTTCGCTTATGGTACGGCGAGGCCTTAAGAAAACGAGATAGTAAGCAGCCTTGTCTCATTTCGTTTCTCACTTCGAACACGTCATTGAGCTGTCTGCCATGAACAATTATGCAAGTCATCCTTTCATTAAACTTCCTGATGAGCTTAGTGATCTTTTCTGGCACTCGCTCTCAGTAGTATACAGACGGACTCCCGGTCAACGCTTTCGAACACCCTTTGATTGTCGATAAATTTGACGTACATGGGCGAATCAAACTCTTGTGACTGTTACGAAATGACGCGCAGGGTCGCAATCTGATCTGGGCCGGATATGTCCTATCGGAAGCCGGCTTGTTGATCACGGAGATGCGAGTCTACTGCGTCTTTCCTTTGGTAAATCAGGATCTGTTTCAACATCTTTCATGAGAAGGACAACAGCGTTTTTCCTCGGTATATTGAATAGGAACGTAGGTCCCCATTCTTGGGTAGCTTGATGAGGTATCTCTCTTTCCATTATTTTGTTAGTTCTTCTTCTTCTCACTTTGCTGAAGAGCGGATAGAGTAGCTTTACACTTGTCTCGACGTCAGCCCTCAGCGTTTCTGTCGGTATGCTGGAAGGTCCCGCATACTAGCCGTTCTTCCATTTATTGATGGCGCTGAAGATTTCTTCCATCGTCGGAGCACATAAATTGTTTGCCAGACAGCTTGCTAACTTGCGGTATCTCCGGTGTGTTCGCAGGAACTTGCCTGTGTGTTGCTCCTGCAAATTATCGACCCCCTTATTTTCTGCCGTTTCATCTGATATCTTTCCACCGTTCGATTCCCTTTCTGTCCCCTCTGGCTTTGAAAATATGTTTTTGCTATTTGCTCGAGGATGGAGTACATGTCATTGGTTCTGTTATGGTGGGCTGCCTCTTCCGCCTATGTTGCCATCGTCTCTATGTTGTTCCGCTTGTCTGATCAAATACTCCGATTGACGTGCCTATTTGCATCTGTGTACTCTTCGTGTGCTTTTGCGTTTACTTGCTGCTCTTGTTTTGCTGTTGTTGACACTTTCTTTCCTTTCTCTTCTTTTTGCAACATTCTATAGCTTTAATGTCATTTTCGTCCTCACTGTCGTGTGTAGCACTGTGTTAGGTTCACGTTGATCCTCTTGGTCTGTGTATGGAAAGTGGCTGCCATCACCCGTGATCCATGCGCCTTCCACCAAATGAGAGCTGTCTTTGTCGACTTGGAAAGGATCAGAGCTACCCCTGAGATCCTTGGGATCTGCATCCTCCTAAGCTTGTCCCTATAACAGAAAAACTCAACACAAGTCAGTTTCTTCTACACAGAACCAGTCCATCTTGATCCGCTTATTACTAAAATGGTGAGGTTGAACTTCCTCATCTCTGTGGTCACTTGCGCTGATCTCCCGGTCGCATACATGGTTCAGACATTCGATGTACCGATGGTAGAAATGGTCCTGGAGAAGATGGTGGTCTCCGGCTTTACCTCGTGCGTGTATAGGTTAGCAAAATAACCCATGTGGAAGAAGTATATTTTTCAATAAAAAGAGTAGGTTAATTCTTTCAAATGGTATCACTACTTATTTGTATATCGTTTATATAATACCAATATGTAAATTTAGTACAAGTGATGATTTTATTTATTGCCTTCAAATGGTATAACCGAGCAATTTTAGTTTTCTTTGAAAATGATAAATTGGTTTTTAATTAAATGCATTGTAGAAAATGTGTATCGATACCTTACGGACAAGAGTACCACAAAATATAATTAGAATTAAAATGGCCCACCAAAATCATTGTAAACACAAGAAAACAAACCCCTCCAGCTTACAGATTTTCAACATGTGTCTTATAAGTAAAAAATGGTACTTACCAAACACAAACGCTGTTCCGAACAAACCGCTGAAGGTAAAACCCATTAAGAATCTGAATATGACGAACACTATGTATTTTGTTGGGAAGGAAGCTCCAAATGCGGCCATCACGTGAACGAACGCGCAAATCATGATGCCGATCTTGCGTCCAAACCTTTTGAACAGTATCAATGAAGAACATTAATACAGGTTGTGTTGATGTTAATAACGAGATATAGATGTCTGTTTTGATGGTTTCATTGATATACATGACATAAGTAAGTTGTCAAAACCATTATTTGAGACATTTTGTGCTCTGCAGCTTTTATCAACATGCGTGTATGTCTATAAATGCATTTCATTCAAAGAAACTGAGATGCACAGGTTGCCTTGCGCACTAATATTTTGAAAAAAGACGGATATTACAGGAAAAAACATCGTAGTATGATTTATTGAGGTTTACTGAAATTGATACCATGCTTGAAACCAAAATAATTAAAAGAACATCCTCTATATTATATTTTTGCAAACAAAGCATATTATGCAAACATTGATCACCCCAAAAATTCAATTTTTTCTAATCAACTACATATGTATAAAGTTTTAGCGACATTCGCATTCAGAGAAATTAAGTCAACGATATTCAAACCAATGACAATATACTGGGGAGTGCGATCTTTACAATAGTTAATTAATGTTTAAAGTATTGGGAATACAAGTAACTCACACATCCGAAAGCACTCCAATTACTAAAGATCCAACTAGCAACCCGGCCATGATAGCCATGTTGGCATTAGCCCTTGCCAGCTCCTGACCGCAGACAAGGTCGAACTGAAAAACGGACAAAGTCGAAGTGAAACACAGACATGGTCATTCTGAAACACAAACACCGTCAAACTGTAGCATTAATACTGACAGTGTCCAACAGAAACACGGAAATGTAGGAAAAGGTCGAACTAAAACACAATGTCGAACTTATACGCAGACAATGTCGAACTGAAAAACGTAGAACTACTTTCTTGTGAAACAACATATGCTTAAATTTGATAAATTAGTCATGTTATTGGCGTCGCATTGAAGGAGGAGAAGTTATTTTACGGATCAATGTATATATTTTTGCTATGTGCGAGAGGGGGAGGGGGGGGGGGGTCGTAAACACATTAAAACTTTTACAGTGTTTTCATATCAATGAGTACTCAACCCCTATCGTAAATGAGCAACGTAAGAATAAGTTTAGAATTATCTGCCCTTGAAGTTGAGAAAAATATGAAATTACGCTTACAAGATGAAGCAGATTTTTTAAAACCTACACAGTTCTGTTCCATTAATGAAAACTGCACACGGATGCCAGTAAAAAAAGGAAACCAATGTAAACAAGAAACCGTCGGAGACGGGTGATGCTCCCCAAAGGTTTTTTGTCACAATATTGCACAATATATTCAGATAAAATGAAACGTCTTGAGAGGCATAACTTTGGACAAAATAATACGATGGATGGTTTAGCAACTTAAAAATTTCAAAGGGCCATAACTCTCTAAATAAATCATCTAACCAGAACCCACTAATAACATGCGCATCTCCTCAAGGTAGTTAAGCTTCCCATAAAGCTTCATTGTATTCCAGTCAGTAGTTGGTGAGAAATAGCCCGGACAAAAAATTGCACTATATGTACAATGGAAAATTTCAAAAGGCCATTACTCTGTGAAAAATCATCCGACCATAACCGGCTGATAATATGCACATCTCCTGTTGGTAGTGAAGCTTCCCATAAAGTTTCATTGCATTCCAGTCATTAGTTGCTGAGAAATAGCCCGGACAAGAATTGCACTATATGTACAAATAATGGAAAATTTGAAAGGGTCATAACTCTGTGAAAAATCATCCGACCAGAACTGGCTGATAATATGCACATCTCCTCTTGGTAGTAAAGCTTCCCATAAAGTTTCATTGAATTCCGGTCATTAGTTGCTGAGAAATAGCCCGGACAAGAATTGCACTATATGTACAGTTAATGGAAAATTTCAAAGGGCCATAACTCTGTGAAAAATCATCCGACCAGAACTGGCTGATAATATGAACATCTCCTCTTGGTAGTGAAGCTTCCCATAAAGTTTCATTGAATTCCGGTCACTGGTTGCTGAGAAATAGCCCGGACAAAAATTGTGCACGGACGGACGGACGGACACACGGACACACGCACGGACAGACGAAGCGGCGACTTTATGCTCCCCCCAAACAATTTTTGGGGGAGCATAATAAAATGAGCTATACAATATTTGGGGTTACAACACAAAATCATAGATAATGGTTATTTGGGGGTTATAACACCAAATCATAGATAATGGTTATACCAGTATCTTTTTCTATTTTTTTTTAATAATTGGCCAATATATTAATATTTACAGTAGAAAAAAAATCGTTCCATGTAACTTCATTGAGTGCCTTTTACACTGAAATTCCCGACGCCAGTTGATGCTTTGCATCAATACTTATCTTGTAATATTTAATGATACATAATTTATAATATGAATACATATTGCTTCGACAAAAATCTTAGAACATCGATACAAAATGCTCTTTCGTAGTTTGAAACTCAGGAAGTTCATATACGTCATATTTTATTTGTAAAAATATCCAACATTATCCCCTTATATAAATGCGAGACAATACATAGTGTTCCTCTCATTGTAGTCATGTTATCGTTACCTCTGTTATTACAGTTTTCTGGAAGGTCGATTGGTCATATACCCATGAATTACACGACACAACACTGGCATTGATAGGCACATTGAACTCATTGTAAGTCGTGTTTTCATTCGTGTAATAAAATTCGCAGCTTTCATAGACCAATGAGGTTCTGTCTTGGTTTTTCCTTGGAATCGATTGGTTGATACGAATGGCATGGTGTATGTCTCTAACAGCAAATGAATCGGTACCGGAACCTGGTAACGAGCACCTTTGTAAAGAAAAATGTTATTTTTTATTAATATAGAGAACACAAAGATACGCTAGACGTATATTGCAAGAAGTACAAGGTATCTATACAATAATGGAATAAACAACATAGTATAGTTTGACAATTGCAAATTGACCCCTTCAAAGGTAAAATATCGTACAAGATAATCGCACTGCAAAAAAAATTGTACATGCGTTCAAAAACACCATTTACAAAGATATAACATATTTTTCGGTATAAAGTCATGCCGTGGTGGCACCGATGTGGTTTAAATCACAATGAGATTTTCAATGGCAAACGGAAAGAAAACGACATTTACCTGTAGGATGGGCTCGCAAGACTAAAGACGGGCAGAAGCATTTGGATGCCGAGCGAGATGGCAGGAAGGCAGACGAGAAAATACAGAATCTTCTGATACTTCCCAAACTCTCCGAGAACAATAGTTATGTCGTCGTACTTCATGGTTTATTATGTTAATTTTGACTCCTAGCACTTATTTCTCGTGTATAATTTAATTAAAAAGAAAATGTTAAAAAAATAATCTTAAGTAAGGTGCTTTATCCGTACGCATTAAGTCTAGGACTAGTGTTGAAAAACTATTAAGGGAAATCCCGGTATGTTAACTAATTTATTCAAATTTATTAAATATATATCGAGTGTGAGTGGAGAAGCATAGCAATAGCGTGTACAATTATGCGCAGTCATACATTACTAGCTTTGGCAGTCACGACTAAAACATTACGCAGATTTGACTGGGACGATAATTGAAGTATTCAATAAATTGTAGGAAGGTATATACATTTGTATCATCAAAAAGAAGCTAAGTTCAAATTTTACAAATATGCAACTTTTGAACTTTGTTTATTTGCGTATCTGGAACGGTGAAAACATGTGTTTCAAGCGACGAGTACAAGGGTTAGAACAGTTTGAAAAGATTCATGCTTTGCTGTTTTCTCATCATAATATCATCAAAAAGAAGCTAAGTTTAAATTTTACAAAATTGCAATTTTTGAACTTTGCATATTTGCGTATCTGGAACGGTGTGTTTCAAGCGATGAGTACAACGGTAAGAACAGTTTGAAAAGATTGTTGCTTTGCTGTTTTCGCATCATAATATCATCAAAAAGAAGCTAAGTTCAAATTTTACAAATTAAAATTTCTTGCAATTTTTGAACTTTGTTAATTTGCGTAAAACATGTGTTTCAAGCGATAAGTACAACGGTAAGAACAGTTTGAAAACATTCATGCTTCTCTGTTTTCGCATCATAATATCATCAAAAAGAAGCTAAGTTCAAATTTTACAAATTTGCAAGTTTTGAACTTTGTTTATTTGCGTATCTGGAACGGTGAAAACATGTGTTTCAAGCGATGAGTACAACGCTAAGAAACAGTTTGAAAACATTCGTGCTTTGCTGTTTTCGCATCATAATACACACATGTAGTATCCGTATAGAAATCGGTTAGATAATCCTCTGTCAACTGTCAACCTGTAAAAATAGCTGCTAAGTCCCGGATTTTTCATTTGGCAGGGTATGCAACTGCATTTGGGCCCCGCTACTTTTAGGGGCCCCATGAGACCGTTACGAAATAATTTGTGTTACTTATTTAGCCTAATCTAATGAATTAACAAAGCCAATTATTTCTTATAAATGTTATGTTCCGATTAAAAGCTCTACATTGTCTTACCAAGTAACAATCATTTCTAATTTGCAAAACCGTATTGCTTCATAGTTTAAAAACGTAAATATACAGAATACAGTAATTATGTCGCATAGTTCGTCGTGACACAATAAACGTAACCAGAGTCCAATTCTGATTTCTTTACGTTTTATTTCTGCTTATTAACACAACACAACGTTTTCATAATGTTTGTCAAATACAAGATAACACACGGCCCAGCCCGCGAAAGCCAGTAACAATGCCATTCAATCAAATCTAACCGCGGGATTTTTTCTTGCTACATAAAACATCTCGTTTAATACCAAAATACTACGGAAGCCCTGGAGTGACATTTTTGTTACTTATTATGAGTTATTTGTTATGATTTATTTGTTATTACTTATTAGTTATTACTTATTACTTAATAGCTACGAGTTTTATACGCGCGAAAAATACACAGTTTTACAGTTTTATGGTCATTCTACATGTTTTAATAAAGTCTAATGTGAAACAAAATGTGCTTATATTTGATTTAAACTACTGCCCAACCCAGACTAGAACTAAAAATTCCTTCTATAGTTAGTAATGGCTCTTTATATTTATTTGAATTCATTTTTCTTACATACTTTTGTAATGAGACCTGTATGATCGTTTGAATTGGAATGACATTGTGGTAATTTGGGTGTCCTCCTTTTTAGTATGCCTTACTCGGGGGGGGGGGGAATTTAAATCATACTCAAAGGCCTAGTACACACTAAGTCAGTATGTAAAATAATTGAACATATTTGTTAAGTCATACAGAAAATTCATCCTCTTGAATGCTTCAGCAGTCAACATTTATATGACATGGATTTGAATTAAATGTAATCAATTATCATTTCAGGTTACCCTGCCCCAGACCTTCAGAGGCATTACAAATTTGAGCAGTGCTGACCTGAATGGAATTCTACGGCAGTTTGATCTCCCTACAAAAGGGAAACGTACAAACAGATATACACTACTGACAAGACACCTGAACATTAAGACAGATGATGCCGGTGATCAAGACCCATTTCTGCAGACACTGCAAGACATAACAAGTTTGAAACATGGATGGACTAAGGACACACGCAAAGTTCAACATATCACACTGGACCAAATTAAGCCCGGTATCTCTATGCAGCTAATGACATCGCTGAGGAAGATCCAAAAGGCTGCTTTGAGGAATATTCGGAAAACAGCTTTCATTCTTACAAAGCCCTGCGTACCTACACCTTGTGGGAATCGGGCCATATCAGTAGCTATATGTTCAACCCGTGATCCGATATCGAACATAATACTGCATTAACCTTCCTGGCAAATCCATCTGGTGACACTAGTGGAACTCAGTACAGTGTGACAGTAGTCATCAGTGACAATGGTGAGTCAATAGGGGCGTCATGCACTTGTGTTTGCTAGAAAAGTTGAAGCATGCACACATATTGCTGGTCAGCTTTTTGGCATCAAGGACTTTGTGGCATGTGGCTATCGGGATCATCCTGGTGATGACTGTTTGACAAAAACACTATGTCGTTGGATTGTCCCAAACGACCCTAAGGTTGATCCGAAGCCGATATGCGAGGTCTCCGTGAAGAAGAACATTCCGGGATAAAATAAAAAATTTAGTGTTACTAGTTTTAACCTTTGCCAGAACAACTACAAACAGTGAACTTTGATAGTTTAACTGTACTGCATCACACCTTAAGTTTGAACTATCCAAACCTTCCTTTGGTTAAAGCTGTTACTCCTGGATTGTGCAAAAGTTTAAGCCAAAAATGATCAGTCATTAAGTGCCACGTGTGGTCCTTCCAAACTCCCAGATATTGCTGATCACATGAACGATCATATTGTGCCAGGAAGAGAACTCTCTGTGACAACAAGTGTAGAACCATTAACGCTTAAGCAAAAAGAGAAATGTTCTGGAAGTGAAGCATTAGTTATGTACAGTGAAGAAGAGAAAAGGGTAATTGAGAAGCTTACAAGGAAGCAGAAGGATTCTGTTCACTGGTTGAAGTACAGACAGGGGATCATAACCTCATCCAACTTCAATAGTGTGGCTAGCCATTCTAGAGTTATCGCATAGAAAGGGTCAAACCAAGCGACAGTGTCTCTAGTTGCAGCCTTGTTGGGTGGCTCGTCATTTAAGGGCAACAAGGCAACACGATATGGACAAAGGCAAGAACCAAAAGCCGTGGCAGAATACTTGGCATTGATGAAGTCCAGTCACAAGAGATGCTCTGTAGAGGAGTGTGGATTGGTCATTTCAAAGGAGTTCGACTATCTTGGAACTTTCTCAGACAGAATATTTTTATGTGCATGCCATGGAAAAGGGTCATTGAGGTCAAGTGTCCATACATATTAGTTGACTCGTCAAGGACTATAAATTCATTGGACTTCCTAAATGAAGACGATATTGGACATTTTACCCTGAAAGAACATGGTAATACTTATTTTGATCAGATCGCCGGACCCTGAACTTGATAGTGAACCACCATGGTTCTGCCCCAACTGTGCTCGAAACCGTGACATTGTTTTGTAGTCGAGATAATTTATCAAACATTGGACTTAAAGGACTACAGAACATCTGTTGGTTCCATCAATTTGATGCAATTTTTATTTTCTCATTTTTGACTCCAGCGAAAAATTAGCCTTGCATCATTTTGACAAATTTGTTTTATATAATCCAACTTAACAAAATGACAAAAAAGATTTTGTATGTTGCAAATAATTCTTTTTGAAAATAAGTTCACTATGGTTGTGATAAATATGCTATCACAAAAGAGTAAACATTCATAAATGAACAAATTTGAATTTACTCTAGTATTTTGACACAAAACGTTTTCATTTTGACCCCTATTTTTTTCAAGCATTTGGTCATTTTGACTCCTGGTTTTCAAACTATACCGAAATATCTTTCTAATTAATGTTAACAAACACTATCATGTTTGTATGTGCATGATAATTCTATATATACAAACACAGATTAGCTTTTTTCCTTATCATGTGGTACAATGTGTTCATGCTTTTATTTATCGTTTTATTTAAATTTTGAAATAAAAACGAAATAAATTTTATAATCTTGTATTGTTATACAATCGGTTAATTAAAGTTGACAATGAATTATGTGATGGTAATTCCCCCACTAAATCCTATGTACTTCACATGGTGTTCAATATGTTGATCCTGTTTATCAAAATTGTGCAACATGTACTTAAGATCTTCAAATCTAATGTGTTTGAAAGAAATATAAAAAAATACCCAAGGCCAACATGTCGAGTCCCCTTACAGTGAAGATTGAAAATTATAATTAAACCTTTTTTCACCTTTGACCTACAAGTGAGACATTGACCTTGGAATCACCATGAAACTCCTTTAAGTATTTTTTTGCATGGAAGATAAACCAAAAGATAAAAGTTAAAGGTACTTTTATTTTTAAACAAACCGGAATATATATGATAACATTAAGACATGAACCATATTTGGTATAACAGTCAGCAAATGCATATGGGAATAATAATAATCAACATGAAGCATATTACACATCTACAATGTAGTTGTTCATCCATGCAATTAAATCAAAATACATTTGTACATCAGGAATACCCTGTTGACAGAGTACTAAAGTAATATATTACATGCAATAATTAATGCCCAGTTCACGTGTATCTTTGGTTTTCTAACTCAATATGAGCAGCTTTTATCGAACAACTTTCACTTATCACATATATCAGTAACGTATATTTTGTCTGGGAACACTTCACAGTATTGTTTCGATAAAATAAAATAAAAACTTTGATCATAGCCAGATAATTTTATAAATAAAACTTTGATCATAGCCAGATAATTTCATATTCAAAGTCAAAATATCACAATGAGCTTAAGGCGAATATACATCAATTCAAATTCTGAAAGACATGTAGTAATACTGGATAATTATTTAGACCAGTGTAAATAAAATGGTTAACATCGAGGACAACAAATCATCGTCGCTATCATTCGTGAACAAAAGTAAAGCAAAAAACTGTAGATGTATATAGCAACAGCTTAATGGATATAGCATTTGCCATGCGTTTAGTTTTAAGCAGCAGCACTGAACAGTTTCTCAGCCTCTTGGATACGCTTGCACTCATTTATGTGATAATCTCTGAAAATAAACATGCATCACATTTAAACATTTTCACACGTTAAACATCCTGAGCGCATACAAGTAAAAATGAGCTAACGCTTGAGTAAGGTAATTATACAGTAAATGTTAATGATTTCGTTCAGCCACTGGCCGCGGCCCATTTTCCAGAATTTTACCAGCCGATGATAAATAAACTACAAACAGAAGGACCAGAGTCACACTAAAATGAAAAGATAAAAACGGTGGCTATTTCAGAAGCAAGCTGACTACAAAGCTCGATCTAGCAAATTTTGTATTTGTTCGGTATCTTTCGGATATTTTCCCAATTTCATTTTCCTTACTTAGTTCAAATTCATAAACTGAAAACTATATTTTAATTATCCACTAACTTACAACCACCTTCACAATATAATTGAAAACTCACGTCCTACGTCTTGAGTGTCGATGATCAAAATGGCCGATTGCCGCGTAAGACAGTAGCTCAAAACAAATAAGTAATAACAAATAACTCGTAACAAGTAACAAAAAATGTCACTCCAGGGCTTCCGTAATAATACACATCAACATAAAATAACACAATTTCGTATAATATATTTGATTGGTCAAAGCGTCATATTGACTACTCGTTGATTTCTAATTGGTTTGGTCAAAGAGTTCCCTTAATGCTTGTTGCTTACCGATTGGCTGACCGCTAGAGTACTGTTCCAATATGACATCCCGGGAACGGAGTAACCAAATTATTTATGTATTTACCCATTTATCGAATATTCCTTTCATACATCTGATTTGACTACATAGTTCAATGGATGTGAGAGATAATTTAATAAGATTAAGATTCCCGTTGCAGTATTTTGTATGTCTGGTGACAATAAGATATTACTGTAATCGTGTTCACTGGCATAGTCAATGGATGTACAAAATTATTTAATAAGATTACAATTTCTGTGTCAATACCTTTGACAGACTATCAATTGGGCTGCCTTCGATAAATATAAGTTACCAAACAGATTCATAGGTTTAGAATATCTTATATTTGCCCTTTCAAATTGTTGATTTACTTTAACATTGAATGTACATGTATGACTTGTCTTTACTTGCAAAAGATCTTAATTAAAGAATAATAATTTTCAAATCCTTTAATCATGGCCAATATATCACAAAGATTTATTATTAAATTTCCAAACTTCATTTATGTTATTATTGTTTCTAACATTCAAATATTTTCTTTATAAAACCCTAATAGTTTATTTAACATTATATGCTGTTACGTTACAATTATTTTTTTAAAGGAATCTTTTCACGGTTTGGTGAATTGACAAAATTGAAAAAAGTTGTTTCAGAGTCGCAAATTTTCGTTTTAGTTATGATATTTGTGAGGAAACAGTATTACTGAACATTTACCACAGTCCAATACAGCCATTATATGTATCTTTTGACGAGTTGAAAACCTAAAAATTATAAAGCGTTGCAACGCGAAACGATTGAATAATTTGGAGAGTTCTGTTGTTGTCGTTTAAATTTACGAAACTACGAAGATTGCTTATATAACGTATAAAATACTTAATCTGTGTATACCCGGCGGAATAGCCGAGAGGGTTAATGCATTTTTACTTTAGACTAACTCCAGGACTCCGGGGGTCACTGGTTCGAGCCCTGGTACCGGCTACTTTTTGTCCTTTTTTAAATTTTATTCTTGATTTTTTACTGGAGCTTTTAAGATCCAATGTTTACATTTATCAATATAAAGCATTTAATGACAAACTTCAAAATATGCCAAAATCTGTGAAAAGGCCCCTTTAAATTCGTAATCTAATAATCATAATGTCGAATTGATATTATCTTATTATAATGACATTTTATACCAATAAAATGACATTGTAAAATTATATGTCATACCAGCCTTGGCACTGGTAGGCTAATCCGATACTTGCTTAGGTCTATGGTAATAACACATGTTAATACTTCCTTTGGGACGTTGGTTAATTAGTCAATATTAAGTTGAAGTTTAGATCTAAACACCCTTATAGAAGGTAGTAAAACATAAGTTAAATGTGTACATAACCTTTAGGTGTAGTGTTAGTATTAATTTAGTGGGTGTGTTTCTACACATATATCACTTTCAATTGTGTACGAATCGTCATTCGTGCAATTGAGCGCACGCATCGTCATTCATGCAAGTGAGCGCACACATCGTCCCTCGTGTAAGTTAGCGCACACATCGTCATTCGAACAAATGTGCGCATGCAAGCTAACAATTGCAATGTCTAGTCGGTCTGCGGCAAGCTGGGATCCGTTTACGTATCGGGACTGTAGTTAAAAAGACTGGTGTGGAGAACAATAATTGAGTCTTGTGTCATCATTACGCTCATGCAGGATCATATACACACATAGGTCCATGGCTCAAGGCAGCGTTTGTACTGATTATGTTTTTTATTTAAAAGCCTCCAAGCATTACGCAACCAAAAAACGGGGAAAAAATCCGTAAATGTACAGAAATTAAGCAAAAGTTTAAAAAAATTCTCTTCTTAAAATGTATAAAGAATCACGGAACGTAAACATTTTCTAACTCGGCTGAGATATCTTAAGAACAAATGTTCAGCAACGTTCATGCATATTAATGGTTATTGGACACAAAGGTGACCACTAGGGTTCAAAATGTTTCACAAAACTTTATCAAAAAACCTGACTCCACCTCTGAGAGCTGTTTTTCCAATGACTGGAACCATTTTGGAACTAATGGGGTTTTAGCAAAAATTGCGACGTTTTGATTGTTCATTAGGTTTAAGAAAACTTACGTATTTTCAACAGACAGTCATTATCATTATGCAGCGAAGTACATAGTAGTAGTTAATTTACACCACGATACATTCTCGAAAAAAACTAAATGTTTTTAACCAGCTGTCTCATCGGAACCACATTCTTTGAGTTCAATCGCGGACATTTACGATGCCATTGCAAACGTTCGACAAGAAATGCCTGCAAGCATTGATCTGTATTGTGTTATCTAGATATGGTCCTAAAAAGTACTTACAAACTGTCAGCAAAACTTGCTAAAAGACGGTAAACAGCATGTCGATCCCATTGTCAACTCTAGTTATTATGTAACAAGCTTCATCATGCACATGTTTGGCCTTTGGCGTTTAGTGTGACATTGACCTTTGCCCAAAGGGTAACACACATTCCTCGCATGTTGATCATGTCTGGTAAATTAATAAATAGCATGAAGGAGTAAAATTCTGGACAAGTTGTTGTATGGCCTAATACAAAAGTCAAACGTTCGGTGTGACTGACCCTTGAGGCACAACGACGGTTTGTACACATCAAACATTGTTTATCTATCATAATAGTGGACAAAAAATGCTGAATGATAAAAGTTACATTAATGAAAAGCTGTTATGGCCAAATTTTCCATTTGACTTACAGGGTATTTATAATTGCGTGAATGACAAATCTAACGTCTAGACAAAGCTGTTTAATTTCCAAATTGGACCTCAAAGTGTTAACTTGAATATTGAGGTAGGAAGACGGATGTTGACAAAACCCTGCAGCCCCCTTATGTCGGATACTTTGGCAATGTATGTTTAAATTTGCATGATGAATGACAATGTTACTGTGCGGACAAGTCATGTATGCCCAGATGTGTGAAGTGAGATTTTACCTTTGAGGTAGGGTATTACACGTGAAACGTTGTCTTATCATTTTTTTTAAAGTTATATAAGATTGCAAGATGAACAACACAATTGCAGTCAGAAAAAGCTCGGACACACATCATATATGAACATTTGTTATGTTTAACCTCTAAGAGTGGCGATGACCTTATAGGTAGGGAAATAGGTGCTACATTTGACTTGTATACATTCAAAATTTGTAATGGCTACATTGAGCTTTTTGCAAGTGGTCTCAACAAAAAGTATACACGAATACAATACATGCCAGTTCAAACTGGACACGGAAAACTTGCAATTTAGACCTACCAAAAACAACCTTTATAAATTAGGCCTACCAAATCAAACCTTTCAAACCCCGCAAAAATATAATAACATAAATGTAAAAGACATTTATTCACAAACAAATACAGAAACTATTCATATAATTTATCAGTCCTCCACTTCAACATCTTCTGCAAGGTCAAGATCATCCATGTCTTGAAACAAGGACTCGTCCACCTCCACATTCTCTCCTTCTGTAAACGCAGAACAAAAATGGAATTCTACTTTATTTAAAGGGGTAAACGTTTTTCCTATGTCTGAACATTACCTTCACTTTAATTAAACCCTGATTGTCAAATGAGTGACATTCTAGCACTTATCTCTCTACAAGTTCTAAAATCAGATTTTCTGATGTGTTATACTTACAGATATCTATTATTTGCTGTAACACGTATTGAAATATTTTTATCTGTAACAATAGAAGTATTTTGAGCCCATTATTAGTTTTTTGCCAAAGTCAAAATTCCATTACTTCAGTTTAGCATACTATATAAATTAATTAAACTTTTATTAATGGCAAACCTGCTTGTAAAAATTGCACATCTGAGTCCAACATGGATTCATCTCGCATGAATAATTCTTTGCCTGTAAATAAAAAACATCATGGTCAGAATTTCACATGCATCCAAAGATAATATTTTTGTAATGTGTATGTAAATGTTAAAAATAATAAACTAACATGGGGACTTAAGTATTGTGGTCAAAATCATTTCCAAATTTGGGATGAATAGGTCACAATTTCAAAATATTATTTAAAACAAGACTATTGCCAAGCAATATATGTCCCCTACCGGCACCACCATTGTCAGATTATATATATATATATATCTGTTGCCATAGCAACCAGAATTTTTGATGAAGGAAGAAAATGAAATGACGTGCATAATGTCCATATTGCCATCTATCCATGTTTCAAGTTTCATGAAAAGATATGAAGAACTTTTAAAGTTATCGCAGGATCCAGAAAAGTGTGCAGGATCCACTATTTTCAGCAGTATTTCTAGTCTATTTGTTGCCAAAGCAACAAAATTCTTGATGAAGGAACAAAATGAAATGACGTGCATAATCTCCATATTGCCATCTGTCCATGTTTCAAGTTTCATGGAAAAATATGATCGCAGGATCCAGAAAAGTGTGAGAGCCTGACAGACGGAAACACAGAGCGCAAACCATAAGTGGTATCCTCCGGTAAAACCGGTAGGGGACAAAAAGATATTTCTTCATTTTAAAGACTATACAGTAAATGTGAACCCAGGTTTAATATGTAATTTAATCTTTATTAATAATGTATTGAATGTCATCCAAATTGATAATGTTATATAACCAAATTCCTTCAACATAAACAATATCATTACATTTTAATTAAAAGACACTTTCCAGCCTCCTTATGTTTGGTGCAAATGGAAGTGAATCACTTATCATTTCATACTTATCATTTCATTGTATAGCTAGCTCAACAACATTAAACCAAAAACAGACCTTTATGAAAAATACAAAGCACCATTATGATGAATACAGAAGTTCTTTTATCAGTTTAAAGAAAAAAAAGATCAATCCACTATCTCTCTGTTTTGTTGTCATTTGTCTTGTGAAACACTTGTCGGGACAAAACAAAGTATTAATGAGGACACATAATAAGCATGTAATTTATGATAACAGGGTTCAGAAGTATTGAGCTGAATGACGCCAATCTATACCAGAGAGTCTATTCTTCAAGATGTCACTTTCTGCTTTCCGCTTCCTTAGTTCAGCCATTTCTGCTTCAAACTTTGTCTTCCAGGCCAGGAAACTCTCTATGGTCACTCGTGTGCCCTCAAACTTTTTCTGAAAGAAGATATTTATTTATGGATTAGGCATACAGTTGAAGACTACAAACCATATACTTTCATGTCCCTACTTTGTCATGCTCACCCTGCTAATACTTCAGATGGTAACAAATGTGACTTATACCCCCTCACAGCTTTCACAGCTTTTTTTCAGGGAATACCTCATAACAATTGACTGGTTAATTGGCATGGAATAACAAGACTATTGCCAAGCAATATATGTCCCCTACCGGCTCAACCATTGTCAGATTTTTTTTATTTGTTGTCATTGCAAACCAGAATTTTTGACGTAGGAACAAAATGAAATGACGTGCATAATCTCCATATTGCCATCTGTCTATGTTTCAAGTTTCATGAAAAAATATGAAGAACTTTTAAAGTTATCGCAGGATCCACAAAAGTGTGACAGACTGACTGACTGACGGACACACAGGGCGCAAACCATAAGTCCCCTCCGGTGAAACCGGTAGGGGAACAAAATGGCCCACCTCATGCAAGTGAGCCCGTCTCCCCACAGTGATTACGCTCAGACAAAAACAAATCAGAGAATGGCAGAGTCATACTCCTTATTTTATTATTGCCAAAATCAGCAATACATTAATTTACGTGTACACAAAATAGTTGTTTTTTTATATTATGGCTAAAGAAAACAAATTATTTTACAATTTTTAACAGTTCAATTTAAATTTGAACATAGTTCACTAACAAACATATTCCATTTCATGCTTACCGATCAATGGATAGACTGTACATCTAACCTTAAAGAATGATTCCAGAGTATGTCTGCCCTGCCAAAAGGCTTGTGGTATAATGAGCTGAGCCAAAATTTCTCATTTTCTATGCTAAAATGTGGGGATATAATTAGCCCAGCCCAAAATGCCCATACTGCCACCATGCAGCCCTCACCCTTTCTAGTTCCTCCTCCTCCCTGACCCGTCTCTCCTCTGCAGCCTTCCTCTGTTTCTTCCTCTCATCTATACAGCAGGAAAGCTTCTCCTGTATGGCTGACACCATGGTGAACACCATAGCCATGCCCAGGTTCTCCTCTGCCTGGGAAACAGACACAACATAATCCACATACGCTGCAAGCGCATCCAGGATTTGTTTCACAATTAAGATACATGTACATCCAGATACTACATACTAGTAATTATAAGTACATTAAAGCAGTGTGTATGTATGACATGTGATCTCGTTTTGGTTAGGTTTGCATATCAGTGGGGTGAGTGGCCAATAAAGCTTTCCGTAATATACTACTTAATTAAACTTTGACAAACTTAAAGTGCTTGACTTTCACATACAATGTTTTGAAAAATGTGTATAGGATTCTTGTCTCTGCCCTAGAATTAGGAGTAGGTGTATAAACAACCCAATAAGATTAGAAATTTTAAGTGTTCTTGTAATAATTATTTCAAGTATTTACTAGCCCTTAAATCTATTTTATGTTATGTTTAATCATTATTGACAGAATGACTTATTGATAACCACTTTTAACACACCTACTAGGCCTATTTGAGACCTGCATACGTTTACTAACATACACGTTGGCGAATTGACACACACCTAGGCCTATTAAGAATTGACACACACTTAGGGCTATTGAAACACATCTAGGCCTATTGACACACACTTGGCCTATTGACACAGAGCTAGGCCCACACACCTCAGCCTATTCACACACACCAAGGCATATTGACACACATGAAGGCCCACACACCTCAGCGCTTTGACACACACCTTAGCCAATTGACACACACCTTAGCCAATTGACACACACCTTAGCCTATTGAAACACACCTTAGCCTATTGACACCCTCAAGCCTATTGACACACACCTTAGCCTATTGACACACACTTTAGCCTATTGACACACATTTTAGCCTATTGACACACAACTTAGCCTATTTACACACACCTTAGCCTATTGGCACACACCTAGACCTATTGACCCAGGCCTAGGCCTATTGACACAAACATCTAGGCCCATTGATTCATACCTACAACTATTTACACACACCAAGGCCTATTGACACACACACCTAGGTCTATGGACACACACCTTAGCCTCTGACACACACCTTAGCCTATTGACACACACCTTAGCCTATTGAAACACACCTAGGCCTATTGACACACACCTAAGCATATTGACACACACCTAGGCCTATTAAAAATTGACACACACTGAGGGCTATTGAAACACATCTAGGCCTATTGACACACATTTGGCCTATTGACACAGAGCTAGGCCCACACACCTCAGCCTATTCACACACACCAAGGCATATTGACACACATGAAGGCCCACGCACCTCAGCGCTTTGACACACACCTTAGCCAATAGACACACACCTTAGCCAATTGACACACACCTTAGCCAATTGACACACACCTTAGCCTATTGAAACACACCTTAGCCTATTGACACCCTCAAGCCTATTGACACACACCTTAGCCTATTGACACACACTTTAGCCTATTGACACACATTTTAGCCTATTGATACACAACTTAGCCTATTGACACACACCTTAGCCTATTGGCACACACCTAGGCCTATTGACCCAGGCCTAGGCCTATTGACACATACATCTAGGCCTATTGATACATACCTACAACTATTGACACACACCAAGGCCTATTGACACACACACCTAGGTCTATGGACACACACCTTAGCCTCTGACACACACCTTAGCCTATTGACACACACCTTAGCCTATTGAAACACACCTAGGCCTATTGACACACACCTAAGCATATTGACACACACCTTAGCCTATTGGCACACACCTTTGTCTATTGAAACACACCAATGCCTAGTTGCACACACCTTTGCATATTAACTCACCAAGGCTCATTGACACACATCTTAGCCTATTGACACACACCTAGGCCTATTGACACACACCTCAGCCTATGGAAAAACAAAGGCATATTTACACACACACCAAATATTATTGACACACATCTTAGCCTGTTGACCCACACCAAGGCATATTGACACACACCTTAGCCCTATGGACACATACTTTAGCCTTATGGACACACAACTAGGCCAATTGACACACAGCAACGCCTATGGACACACACCAAGGCCAATTGACACACACCTAGGCCTATTGACACACACCCTAGTCATTTGACACACAACTTAGCTTATTGACACACACCTTTGCCTATTGACACACACACACCAAGGCTTATTGACACACATCTATGCTTATTGATATACACATGTGCCTATTGACACACACCTAGTCTTATTGACACACACATAGGCCTATCGACACACACCAAGGCCTATTGACACATACCTAGACCTATTTGCACACAACTAGGCTTATTGACACACACCAAGGCTTATTGACACACACAAAGGCTTAAAGGCCTATGGACACATGCATAAGCCTATTGACATACACCCTAATCTATTGACACACACCTTAGCCTATTGACATATGCCAAGGCCTTTCGACACACACCTAGGCCTATTGACACACACCAAGGCCTATTGGAACACACTTAGGCCTATTGACACACACCTAGGCTTATTGACACACACCAAGGCCTATTGACACACACCTAGGCTTATTGACACACAATTAGGCCTACTGACACACACATAGGCTCATTGACACACACCAAGCCAAGGCCTATCAACACACACCCTTGTCTATTGACACACACCTTAGCCTATTGACACGCACCAAGGCCAATTGACACACAGCAAGGTCTATGGACACACACCAAGGCCAATTGACACACACCTAGGCCTATTGACACACAACCTAGTCATTTGACACATAACTTAGCTTATTGACACACACCTTTGCCTATTGACACACACACCAAGGCTTATTGACACACATCTATGCTTATTGATATACACATGTGCCTATCGACACACACCTAGTCTTATTGACACACACATAGGCCTATCGACACACACCAAGGCCTATTGACACATACCTAGGCCTATTTACATACAACTAGGCTTATTGACACACACCAAGGCTTATTGACACACACAAAGGCTTAAAGGCCTATGGACACATGCATAAGCCTATTGACATACACCCTAATCTATTGACACACACCTTAGCCTATTGACATATGCCAAGGCCTTTCGACACACACCTAGGCCTATTGACACACACCAAGGCCTATTGGCACACACTTAGGCCTATTGACACACACCTAGGCTTATTGACACACACCAAGGCCTATTGACACACACCTAGGCTTATTGACACACAATTAGGCCTACTGACACACACATAGGCTCATTGACACACACCAAGCCAAGGCCTATCAACACACACCCTTGTCTATTGACACACACCTTAGCCTATTGACACGCACCTAGGCATATTGACACACACCAAGGCCTATTGAAACACTCTTTGGCCTATTGGCACAAACCAAGGCCTAATGACACAAACCAAGGCCTATTGACACACACCTAGGCCTATTGACACACACCAATCATATTGACACACACCAATGCCTTTTGACACACACCAAGGGCTATTGGCACATACCAATGGCTATTGACACACACCTAGGGCTTTTGACACACACATAGGTCTTTTGACACACTTCAATGCCTATTTACACACACCTAGGTCTATTGACACACCTAGGCCTATTGACAAACACCAAGGCCTATTGACACACACCTTGGCCTATTGACACACACCTTAGCCTATTGATGCACTCTCAATATTTTTTATCAAAACATATTGACCCACATTGAAGGATATTGACAAACAGCCTTATTAGACACATCTTGTCCTACTGAAGCACTCTAAGGCCTTTCAAAAATCAAAGCGCTGAAGGCACTGAAGTTGTTCGCTATTGTATAATCTTAGACGCAACTCAGTTTTCAAAATTATGTTATAGCTTTTTATATCGCAAGTTTAAATGAAAACAACCCATTCCGATTTACAAAGAGTGTGTCTTAAAGCACTGGTCGAGATGTTTTTTGTTTTTTTAATCATTTATAAAAAAGATAATTTAAGCTTCATTTTGGGAAAATATGGCTTAATGCATATGCATTAATTGTCATCCCAGTACCAGAGACTCTCTTAAAACGAAAAACACCAAACAATCAGAAAGTGTCATCCTTGATTAGCTTGTGCGCATAGCACAGGCTAATCAGTGTGCACAGGCTAATCTTATTTGACATGCATTAAGCCTTGTTTTCCCTGAAAGCAGCCAATATGTACATATTTCAATGATAAACTGGACAATATCGTCCCACAAGCTGTTAAACCCTAAACTGGCTAATGTCGTCATACAAGCTGTTATACACTATTGATTACATACACACACTGTGTGTACCAGTGGAGAACTATAAATAGGCAGATGTGGTGGTTATCGTTCCTAGCGTAGTAAAGCAGACGCTATCGTAGTTCAAAGCAGACTGACTTTCAAAACTCACTCTACATTAGTTGTGAGCTAGCGCTCACAACTAAAAAGCCAGGAATATTGACACACAATCAGGCATTTCGATACACACCCATTCATATTGACAAACGCAAAGGCTTTTTGAACAACACTCAGTCTTATGGACACACAATCAAGCCTTTCGAAACACAGTTTGTAGTCTTGATTTATACTCAGGCATCTTGACGCACAGCTTGGCATATTGACACACTCACGGAACTTGACACACAGCCAGACTTATTGAAACTAACGCTTGCTTTTTGACACACACAAAAAAGTTTATTGACATATGCCCAGGCTTACAAACACATTCATAGCCTTCTTCACAAGGAAAATACCTTTCTTGTGGCACATATTACTTATGCATAATATCAGCCAAGTCATTATTTAGAATACTTACCAAGGTTTGCATGTGATTGATCAGGTCTGTGAGTTCATCTTCCTCCAAGTTGTCAGAGTCTGTGATCTCCATCTCCGGTGGCTCGTCTGGGTAGATGGCTGTGTAGCCAAACTTCATGGTACATGATACTGAAATGTTACAGCAATATTTTTGTAATATATTTGTAGTGTAAACATTTTTATATTTATCAGCTCAATTGCTTTGAAAACCTAAACCTTAAAGAGATATTATCAAGTGCGTTTTGTGGCAAGAAAAGTGCAAGGTTTCTTTGGAAAGATCTTAAGAACGCTTAATGAGTTGGTTTGAATGGAGGACCACATAGCAAATATCATATCCACTTCCTATTTGAACATTGCAACTCTGCTTTTTGAATTACATCTATGCTTTCGGAAATCAAACTAATTTCATTATGCATAACGTTTCAAACATGTGTCAGGCCTTTTATGACCTTTTAAAAAATTTACCCCTCAGACTCTGATATCCTTAAAAATGTCATTTATTGCAACTTTTTAATTTGATTAAACTTTGTGATTTTTATTTACTAAAAGCATAAGTCTTAATAAAGATTACCTGAAGAGGATGGAAAAAATATAACCAGAAAGACAAGCCTGTTACACTTACAGTCAGTGTAAATACTGCTCTGTTTTTTTATTGAATTTGTTTCTAATCTGGTTTGTATATCATAAGCCTGACTTGTTTCTTTTTTAAAGCCTCTATTGATACTGTTATCAGTCATTTCAATTGGAATGTTAGCATCAGGAAAGTGGATCGAAGTTGTTGGTGATCTGGTATGGGCAAGTTGACAGAAACTACTAGCCCAAAACCAAAGTTACCCTTCCAAATGTTAACAAGGCCAGATTACGTAATGTAAGTTAAAGAGACAGGCTTTACTTCTTTTAATTGTAGTAGGCTATGGCTGTTAATAAACTGAGTCCTGATATCTATGAGAGTTGTATTTCTTATGCAAAGTTGATGGAGAAAACTGCCTGTCAGTCAGACTGATATTTTACTGGCAGTTTTCAGGAAGACTGCTCCTCATGCATACCAGATTCCTCATCTGTTTCATCTTCATGTTTCTGGGAGGCAAGAGTGATCTCAAAGACTGCATATGGAGTAGTTTCCAGTACTGAAATATGTGGTAAGAAGTAATAAAGTACATCATATTATACGCTTTTTATTTAAAAAAAGACTCACTATATTTTTAAAACTAATATTTAAATCATAACACATATAACACAAGGATAAATGTTCCGAAAAATTTTCAAATGAGAATAATAATAAGTAATCCGAAACACACTACGATTTTTAATGTTAACACGACGTTTACAAATGCTTTCAATATACAGTCCTCATGTATATTTCCCGACAAAAGCGCGCGAAAATTATGCTGCAATGTACAAGGTCAAGGTATACTCCTGAAAAGCGTGCCTGTATTGATTTTTGTATACAAATTTTGTAGCGCAAAGAACACTTAATTCTGTTGAATTCGGTTAAAAAGTTTTTTTGGTATTTTTTAACAAAATTATATCGCGAATAAATTGATATTTCCTCCAAAATAATTTCAAATGGAACAAGCCGAATCTTTATCGTTACTGTATTTTAGTAGAGTAATTATTTTAACAGTAATTGTACTGTAAACTGATTAAAGAAGACATCTGAGCGGAACTGGATTAAGTGTTTGACGTTATGAAAACACACAAAGCTTGTCTACTGACCTATTGTGTAGACTGCTGTCTGCGGTGTTTTGACAAAAGGGATTAACATGTTTGAATGCCACTCTGCCGATTTGGTCCATAATTACTGGTAAACATTGTTTTGAATGTCGACGCAATTAGAATACAACTGTGAATATTTAATGCAACTATCAACTCAATAGTTACCACCTTCTTTTAGCAATCAATGGAATAACCTACCTACAAAGAGAAAATAAATGCATTAGTGAGAAGAGAATCAACTTTGTTCCGACAATTAAAACCATTCCTTATGCATTCGTTGAACGTGTTTACTTGAGTAAGTTATGCCTTCAGACAGGAAGCGGCTTTCCTTTGATAACGTCAAACTGTCAATTCACACAGATTTGCGAGACTTTTAGGGTCCTTGGTCATTTGTTTACATGTTCAGTATAGAAAAAACACCTGCTTACATGAAAACTTTGGATTAAATTTTCAAAATAAAAACAATGTTGCGAACTGTGATTATATTAATTGGTAAGTATCAGTTTTAAGACGACATTTTGTTTGTAGTAAATCAAAGAGTTTTCTATACAACTACTTCTACAACCACGTGGGGATCGATCTATCTTGATTGTTGTTTTTTTTAATGGTATATTATTTATATATATAAATAAATAAATATATATTAGTTCTGGCTACCATAACTTTAAATGTCGCTTTTTATGATTTTTGACAGGCGCGACATTATAGTTATGGACCAACCCCATTAGGAAAGTCAACCAGAAATTCCCGAAAAGTTGACAGCAAAGACCGGTCCAAAACAGCTTTTAAATGCAGTTATTGGCCCAAATCAACCACTTGATCGGAAAGATTGACATTTTTCACATTTAACTGATATATTCTTTTACAAAATACTATCTTAAACATTTAAAATTTATCTATTCTGCTCTTACATATCGAGAAAAACAGCGATGTGACAGACTTTCTTGAAATGCGAATCTCCCGAGATTTCACGGTCATATGACGTTATTTCTATTTTAAGTAACCAGGGTTTTTTTTGGCCCGATTTTATAGCCGAAATTCGGCTATGTTCCCAATCCCAAAAAGTATACTTTTTTCCCAAAATGTGGCAAAAAATTCCCAATTTAAAAAAAAAAAAAAAAAAAAAAATTTTTTTTTTTTTTTTTTTTTTTTAGAAAGAAGTCTTATGTGTATTTTATCTCAATTTTAATTCAATTACATCTAACAAAGTATTATATGATTTTTTTCTTTTAATTTGAATGATTATGAAGAGCTAAATCAAATTTAGTATTTCCCTAATCATTGAACTTTTCGTGTGGAAAAAAAGGCTAATGAATTTATTTTCCCAATTTCATGAAAATACAGATAAAATTCCCAATTCCAAAGCCATGGGCTATCTTCCCAAAAAGTGGAAAAAAAAACCTGGTAACATACAATGTGCTCAAGTGTTTTCAAATTCAGAATGACATTTTCCGGTATTTTAGGTTATTCTGGCTTTTTTTGTAAACAAATTGTAGTGTTAATACAAACTCAAAGTAAATATTATTTAAAACTACCTGATTCACACTGAAATCAGTCTTATAATCCACCAGACATAAGTAGTTAATCACAAATAATAGATTTCAGAAAACGAAAGTAATGTTTACAATTTCAGCATAAAATGTCAAGGTCGATCTGAAAGTATCCAAATGAAAACTCGTCACCTGACAAAGCGACAATGGCGTCAGGTTTTTTTTTTTACTAAGAAAGTGACGCCGATGATCAGCATCTTCCCTTACCAGAATTTGTTCCCCTCAAAATACAATTTCCCCTCCAAGAATATCATGTTTCACTAAAACATATCTTTTTTAGCATTTATTTAAGCTTTAAATCTAAAATTGTCTATTTTGATTGCTTTATTATCCATCGCAATACTAGCTCATTTGCGGTGGTCGCGAAATCACGTTAAAATAGAAAGTAGCGTCTATGGAGTTGGATTAGAATGTGTAGTTTGCGGTTCCTATTAATTTTTGTAAAGTCATGCAGAACATTTCGCACTTTATCACTGTAAATTTTGGTAGAAGAATCCTCAAACTAAACGTGCTTACATCTGAGTCGTTAAGCGCATGCTATATAACGTAATGGATAAAGCGAAGTCACTCTAAATGTCAGTGTTTCTTAACGTTTTTTTATGATTTTGACAGAAAACTTCTTTATTGTAAATTAATTGGGAAAAATGTCATCTAGATTTGATTGGGAATGGGGCCTTTCTTTTTTGCTTTGGGAATGCCTTCATTTCCCGGAGGCGCAGACAGTGGTGAAAAAAACCTGAAATCAGAGAAGATGAGTTATAGACATTGATTAAAACAGTTTTTATTTTTTCCCGAAATATGTCTCTTTAGCACTCTATTTTCCCCTTTCACCCAGCGTCCAGCGTCTTCCCCTTTTTCTAAAAAAAACCCCTGGGCGTCAAAATTGTGAACTTCACACTGATGAGAGTTATTTTCATCTATTGTAAGATGCATTTGAAACATTTGAACCTTAAAATATTCCCCGATGCAGTAATTTATATTCATTCACCAATATATGTAGAAATGTATCCAAGAAAATGAGCTTTCTTTGATTTATAGCGTGACATAAATATGTTACGACTCTGGTTGACTTTCGATACGGGGTTGGCTTCAGCGCACAGGTATGTCAATACTATATAAACTGTACGCTGAAGTTTCTTTAGCTAAATATATATATGTATTTGTAATAAATGTAATTTTATTTCAAAATCAGGAAGTCAAACAAAGTTAAATTGATCGTTATCTTGTAAAACACGGAGTTTCCCCGCGTTGACAACGCCGAGGGCCGCCGCGTCGGCTTTTCAATTTTGCCGATCGTTCAACGCAGCGTCCAAAATCATGCAAACGCCACGTTTCGCGAATTTTTCTTAATCTCCCTCGGCGTTACTGCACGCGGCGTATGGAGGGAAATTGGAGAAAACGCGTGGAGTGTACTGTACACATCGCTCATAATCGCTATACGAAAAACGTACGTCCGAATATATATCAACATCAATTATTCCAATGAAACGTTACCTTCTAACTCCTCAGGATAAATCGACTCCAGAGCTTCGAGCTCGTTCTTTTGTTCTTCTTGATGATCAGTCATTCGTGAATTTTAGTGAGAGAGAAATCGCGAGAGATAGAAAAATTAAAATACTCATGAGCAACACGATATGACGTCCATTTTAAGAGGCTACATGACACTAATGAAAACTGGCAACAAAACCGAAATTCCACAGTTACTGGATTACCGGATTTTACCGGAATCTACCAAAATCTACCGATTTCAACCAGAATCTAGCAAAATTCTACCGGATCACGGACTCTAGATGAGATGGATATGAAACGGGAACGTATCGGCAAATATCTTGTCGTAACTTAGTCACGTGACCGGTAGCTATCGATTAGCGTACATCGAAGTGCGGAGGTTATACATTTTGATGTACCCACTAACGTCTTTTTTTTTAAATTATACTTTCATTTCTCGGCCGATTTTGACAAATTATATATCATCAGAAAGCCTACGTTACGTAGTTTTCATATGTATATATATATAAATATATATATATATATAAATATATATATATATATATATATATATATATATATATATATATATATATATATATATATATATATATATATATATATATATATATATATATATATATATATATATATATACATATATAAACAAACGCAATAAGACATTTCACATAAATTCCAGAAATAAGTTATGAATCAATATGTCAATCATTGCTTCAAAACGAGAGGAGTTGTGTATATACCTAAACATTGCGATCAGAAGGTTGAGAAGAAGAATATTGGAAACAAGCAGGTAAATCGCCATCATAATGGGTACTACAATCTTTCCAGTTTCGCTCGGGCAACGTGGATACGTTCCGTTTGTCCACAAAACAGAATCAAGCGTGCAGTCGGTCAACCCTGTTTGCAAAATAAGTATAATCAAACCCAAACCTGTTATTGAAGTACACTTGTCAGTGTGACGTTATAGCATAAAGCTAGTTAACATTTTGAGAAAATCATTTTACAATTTCATGGTGTGGCCGGCCTTATTACAAGTAATGTATTAATTTACCAGCTATCTTCCCCATGTTGTCAATTGCTGAGGCCTAAATGTCATGTATTAATCAAACTCTTTCCTTAATAGGCTGGAATTTTCCTTATATTACATACTATCGTCTAGTGTAAAATGAGTATATAAACTGTCACTTTTTGCATTAAAGGCATGTACAACGCACACAGGCAAGGATGTAGTCACGCGATTTCTTGCTGTATTGGGCGAGACCCCATTTAGGGGCTCGCTTATATTTTGTGGATTAACTACTTGATTTGTTTATGGATTTTGGAAAGTTTATGAATAATTTTTATTAATGAAAGTTTATGAATAAATAATTACGGAACAAAATAAAATGGAAACTTTGTCTATGTGTTAGCGTCATTGTTCAGATCGAATAACGCTACATCATTTACATTCTCAATGTTTGTCACAGATAAACCGCTTACATTGGGTAATTTTGTTCAGGGAAATAATGTTTGATTAAACTGACCATTGCGATTGTATTTAATTACAGTTACATGGCGAAATAGCCGTAAACAACAAAGCAATAGTTTAGATACCCGATGTAGGTTAATGAAATTGGTAATCTGTCGCAAAATGCTCGAATGTCAAATTTCGATTAGCGTTTACCATAACTAAGTAACATGTAAAGCAGTAACCAATTGCTCTCACACATACGTCGATCTGTTCGTCACTGAACAATGACAGCTGAATACGGTTACTTTGAGATTGAACTTATTACATTCATACCACTAAACTATATTACGGTTGATAACTGTACTAAATCCACATTCATTGATATGTTCCAAGAAATAATAATTATTTGATATGTCTGCTGACGCAACTTACCGATCGGACGGCTGCTGTAATCACACTATTCAAGTGAAAAACAATAACTCAAAGCTGGTTTATCCATTCGATTTATATGAATACTTGGACAGATAACCTTAGTGTTACAGAGAAGCAGATTGAAAATGTTGTCTTACGTTTAGTGCCATTTGATAACCTAGCAAGTCGTGTTGAAATCTATACAGTTAAATTGATTTCCAACTCCGTATTATACAGTCCATAATTATTAAGGTGTCCTAAACTGTAGTTAATATGGGTCAATGAAAATGACAATATGGAAGTATATGGTATTAATGTCTTATTCGTAATTTTTACCCTCCGTTTCTTCCAAGAACAATTCCCCGTAAAGGTGCCAATAAGGTCTTCTAAGTATTTGTCTCACAGTTTCCCAAGTGAATGGTGAATCCGGGTAGAGGATGGCATACGATGAGATGGCGTAGGAGAAGAAGAACACTGCCATGATTACCAAAAAGTACAGCAGATCCCGAAACTGTAAGTACACACAACATGCATCCGATAGTTAACGAAAAATATTATATATAACAATTTTGCGTTTGAATATTATTTTAATAATACGATAGGCAAATAAAAGAATAAAGTAAATTTGAAATTATCACTTGCAGAAAATTATATATAAACAAAAGAAGAAGTCGCGTAAAATATACAGTTTAATGTGTTTTTGTGCGTTCGTTTTTTATCAGACCATTTATCGTTATGTATAAGTACATTGTTACATAATACAAAAAAAGTAGACTTTATTTAACATTTCAATTAAAATTAATTATAATTAATATGAATGTTACGTCATCAATTAACATGACTCATGACTTTTCTGTACATTGGCGTCATTAAAGTGAGCATGTATCTGTTGTGTAACAATTCAACAACAAAAACAACAGTAACAACATCAACAGCAACAGTCTGAAGAAGATATCAATATTATGTGTTAACAATTAATGAATTTTGAGACATCGTTAATATAAGATATAAGTTATTAAATTAAAAAATAAAATACCAGCACATACCATTTGGCGAATCATTTTTAGTTTAGGACCAAGGATATTGTGGACATAAAATATATGATTCAGGCGCAAAACGAAAGTCACAAAGTCTATAGCAAGCACGACTCGTGACGCATTCAAATGGTCAGTATATCGTAAGCCGAATCCAATTGAAAACAGAACGATCGTGAGGATGTCCAGAACATTCCATCCGTTCGTGAAGTATTTCATATGGTGTCGTGCCATCTGAGAAAAGAGAGATAATTATAATACACAATTTGTTTAAATTGAAACCACTGACAGGTAGCATACCTACTGATCCAAAAAAACACAAAATAACACTAAACACATTACATAACGTAACATTTTAAATATTTTTTTATTCAATTTAAACATACATCTCGCATACATATGAAAAACAAGGTTAAACCTTTACAACATCAACATATCATATGTTCATATTATATACAATTTCTGCATAAAAGTTGGAGTCAATTTTTAGAAATGATGCTAAAATATTATATAAAATTGTAAAAGAGAAGGAAGATACCTCAAGGTAGTAAATTTTTTAAGGAGTTTCAGTAGGAAAAAGGTAGGACGGAAAGGAATACGACCATATAGGCAAGATCATGTTAAAGTGTGACAAATTTCTGCCATTTGTTTTTGTGTAAATCTCCTTTGACCTTTTTGTGTCTCAAAAGCTATGTCAAGCACGTTAAGGTTAATGTATATATCTTTGCTTGCTAAATAGTATTCAAGATCTCTCCACATTGGTTGTACAATATTACATTCATACAAAATATGTTTTAAACTTTCTTTATAACTAGCACAGAATGAGCATAGATTAGAAGGTGTTAATTTACATTTATACAGGTATGCATTAGTAGGTAATGTGCGTTGGAGAATTTAGTTTTGAAAGTTGCGTAAGTTATTGTCAATTGTGGTTTTAAATGGTATTTGATATGTGTTCTTTTAATCAATATTATAGTTATACGAAGTCATGATACTTTCCCATTTTTGCTGCTGTTTATTTTCATTTTTATCAAAGGTTTGTTGTAGGTTATATAAATATTTGCATGTTTTCTTTGTACTTTGCACCTTTTCAAGTAATGTGTCATGATTGAAGTTAAAAAAATCTTCTACAATTAGTTTTCGTTGGTAGCTTTTTGGAATACTTTTGATGAGTGTGTAATATTTGGGGTAATGATGTGTAGGGATACCGTACAAATGTTTAAAGGTGTCAAATTTGTAAAAGGTTTTAGACCTGAAGTCAAATATGTGTTCTAAGAATTAAATGCCTCTTTTATACCAATTACTGTAGAAAAATGTATGTTGATTATTCTGCTCTATTGTTTAATTATTCCATAATATGGTTTTATTGATGTGTCTTGCTTTATTATATGATTTAAATTTGTTCCATATATATCTCTTAGAAGCTCGTTTTCTAAATTGGTGATAATATGTTTTTCTTCTAAAGGACACTCAAACACCAGGTCGCCACCATATTTATTTAAATGTTTCTGGTAAAAGATTTTCATTGGCCTTTATTATTTGTATCTGTCAATCTTTTGACCCAACTAGCCTTATTGGAAAGTATAAAAGCATGTATATCTGTTAAATTCAGTCCACCCTGTTCAATAGGTTTAACTTTTGTTGTTCTTTGGATTTTTTCAGGTTTTCCATTCCACATTAAGTGGAAAATATTTTTAATAATTGTTTGTATTGTATCATTTTGGGGGTGGGAAGCATTGGCAGATAATTCATTATTTCGGGCAGCGCAAATAATTTTGCAACAGTGACTTTTCCCATTAATGTTAATTTTATGTGTTCCCATTGATTTTGGCTTTTTGTAAATTCTTGTAATTTTGGTTGAATGTTTTTACCATATCGATATTGTCGTCATTTGTGAAATAAAAACCAAGCGTTTTAGCTCCATCAGAGGTACAGATAAAGTTTGTGTACTCCTTACATTTAATTAGTGAATGTTTTAGTGAACCAACACGCATTACTGTTGATATTTGGGTATTTAGTTTTAAGCCGGATATTTCACTAAAGTCTTGTATTGCGTTTATTAAAGCAGTGAATGAATGAATTGTTCCATCAATTAAGTATGTTGTGTCATCTGCAAAAAGGTTTGTTTTATGTCAAGGTCGTTTTCTTTTATTCTTTTAATATTTTCATTGTTCTCGATATAATTTGACAGTATTTCGATGCTGATAATAAAAAGGGTGGTTGACAAGGGACAACCTTGTTTTACACCACGTTGTATGGCTATTGGCTCAGAAAAGTGACCATTATTGATAATAATGGTATGTATGTCGTTGTAGAAAATCTTTATCCATTGAATCAGCTCAGGCCTTTTTAAATACTACAAAGCGTGACTATTAAGAGCTTTTCATTATGCAAAACACCTGAATTTAAACGCTTATAGTAAGTATGTAAGAATTTATAAAAAGGAAATAATTTCTAATAATTGTATTTTAAGTTTATATCTAAAACGAGCCCGATACACTGAATTGTAAATACATATAGCACGCTATATATCGAAACTAATTTAAAACAAAACGATTTTTATTCTATTTAACTAACTTTTGTGTTTAGTAAGCGTACACTTACCTGTCTGATTTCTTCCAGAAGCATAGTCACCACCCATGCTAACAATACGTATTGAGTGGTCGTCACAGTGTCTCCGAGTTCAAACACGAGTACGTAGGCGAAGAGAATCAAAAACGCAAAATACCATATCTATGAAAATAAATACATAAATATGTAAATGAGATCGACATTGACTTAGTGCGCTTGATGATCAAGATAGAAGGTACAAATACTTATTGAATAATTTGAATGCAGCGTTTGATGCTTTGTCTTGGACTACTTTGTAATAAATACTCTATATGCTTGTTTTCAACGTGTATATCAGTAGTATAATATACATAATACCAGATATTTCTTTGTGCTTACCATGGTGTATATAAATTTCGTTTTTGACATAAAGAAACATTTCCTGATTTTTTCTTTAACACTGTCTGTTGAATTAAATTCCAAAAGTCCTGCCAGTACTGGGAAGATAATACACATCGCAAACTGAAATTAAAGACGTTATATTAAACAAATTAAACTTTTTTAGCAAATCATTGACACACAATACCCATGTTTGTATAACTAGACATGACTTCCAAGATTACGATAGCTCCATCACATAATGTTTTTTTTTGTTAATTTTCTTACGAAGTGTTTTACCAAGTGCCTCCGGGTTATGACCAATTTTAACGCTGACGGCCTGATCTGAACAAGCGGTGTATAATCATTAATAACTTAATGGTCTTATAAAGTCATTAAACAAAATTAACAAAGTCTTAACGCAAAGCAATGTTTTATAATCAATAAACACCATTAAGTGACAAGTTTTACCCCATCGGACTTATTTTCACACTATTGTGTAAATAAGTTGATCATAAAAGACTAAAAAACGCCGTTATTTAGTTGTGGCTGGGAACGAAATTTTGACCCATAAGTTAAAAAATTACAAATTCAGTTCAGCATGTATATATATGTGCTAAATCAGACGAATCAAAGATTTAAATTTTGAGCAACCAATTCCTTAATTTCGCGAAGTTATGTCATCTTTTGTGGTTCATGTCATCAACGCCGATTAGCGTCGTTTTGTATAAAAATGACGTTTCAATTCAACCAGTATCATAACACGTTATGCTGATCAGTTTATGTTGAAAAGAACTCAGTTGTTTGCGTATGCACATAATAAATTACCAAGTACAGAATTATTTGTAGTATTATAAATCATTAAATACTCACGGTAGACATGACAAGATTTGTTTTGTTATCATTTTATAGAATTTAAGACAAAAAATAAGAGCAAAATCAACCAAACAGTTTAATTTACTTTTGTTATGGAAACAGTAAATGTGTCAATGCTATTTGTTAACAGCAATGTAGTTATAGCTTATATACTTTTAAGCCTAGCATACGTGTAGAAAACTAAATCCACGCATTTCATTTCGTAGAGGTTAAAATATGATTTTCAAAATCAACGCAACATGCTTTACATATTAAATGGCATGCGTCACCTTGTATTGAACCGAACACAACGAAATGTTTATTACCGATACAAAAATAATACACATACTAACATTAACATATACGTTTAAATCACATATCTTGACTTCAATATGAAAAACAACCAATTAGTTACATTATTTGTATAACACATACCATGCATACAATACAATGTATTTATAATACTGTATAGGATATTGAAAAGTGAGACCACTATGAATGTTTTGATTATCATTTATCCAAAAAATCTTACTAAGTGTACAGGAACCAGAAAAAATGTATAAATAATATTCCCCTAACAAACGTTTACATTCTTTATATGTGTAACTTTGGGATACAGACTGGATGAAAAAAAACAACACAAGATGCACATCATTGATATTATGCACTAAATATTCGTGAAAAATGTATTTTCTTTATGAACTCAACCATTTATAGGGACATCCCGCACTAAAATGAATGACAATAATAAAGTAAGTTTATGAGTATGTATCATTTAATCATTTAATAGAATCAATCACATTTCTGACACATTAATGGTGTTGTCATTACAAATAAAATTATCATTCCTTATATGGCATTCTGAGAGTGGACACAGATTCGCAAAAGTTGTTTAATTAGTTTTTTTTTATTAAACCCTATTTAGTACAAAGTTTGTCTGCTGTCAGATAATCAACTGTTAGACAATCATCTTACACTACATCAAGTGACAGTAGAATACTTTCAGGTGAACATATGCATTAGAATTGTAACCTATTGTTTTTACTGTCATTATATTCGAGTTCAACACCACATGATTAATTGAGATTAATTTAGATTTTGACAATTTTCGGGTAAAACACACATAAATATTGCCTACAATCGTCATTATGACAGCCAAAACGGTTAATACACACACCATGACAGATGTAATTGTTCCATTTTACATGCAACTTCAGCACAAAAGACAACATTTGCATTCTGTTAAAGCAAAACAATTGAACAGTAAGAAAAAAACAACACACATGGACAAAAAGCAAGAAGTTTTTCCGGAAATTATCTATGTCGAACGATGCCCTACTGTATTTAATTGTTATACAAGCTGACATTAATTTTAACCATACGAAATCAAAAGAAAATACGGAAAGTTATCGTTACACAGAATTAATAACTTAGGTTCAGTTTATACGTCAAAGTAAAAATTGTTTTGATAGCAAAACATGGGCTGACAAAGTACGCGCAACGGTAGTCACATCGTTTGTTTCGGAAACTTCAGCACCAAATGGGTTAAAATCTCGTTCCCAGCAACACTTAAATGTTTCATTTGTGGAAGTAACATATTTCAAAACCTTAAAGCTCTGATTTTGAATGTAATTGGGCAACACAATCCCGATTATACACAGATGTTCTTGTGTGTGGCATTTATATTTTGAAGTTACATTTCATGTACATCCATACGCTGTGCAGTTAAAAATGCATCACTTTCAGTTTCCGATTTCATGCGTTCAAAACTTAACCAGGGATACATATTTAATTATAAGCGATATGCTTTCAAACTTGTAAATAAAACACATGCCATGGTTTCATTTGCATATATATTGGCGTATATTATATATAACTTTATACCATTATTGACGATTTCTTTCCATGTAGACCCATCTCCCAGAAGGAATCAAACGCCCTCTGACAGGCAGGATGTGCAATAATGTCATATTTTTTAGAGTGCTTGTCCAATTTTATGCTCGAGTTATTGTCCCGCGCAATAATGTCCTGCTTTGCAGAATGGAAAGCCAACTCTATGCAAGAGTTATTGTCCCAGTACGGCAGCTTTTGTAAGAGCATAGACGCCGTTTTCTTTCTATTGTCCGAGTAAGATACGTCAATGATTCCCTTGGATATATTGGTCCATTCGCTGCAAGTTATACACCATGATAAATTCTAAACTAAATTATCAACGAAAACAATTTAACACACATTATTTTTTACAAATATTAAATTTGGAAAATTAATAAATGCACGAAGCAGTGGTACAATTTTCTGAAGGGGTCATAAATCTCAGTTTTCATTGTGGGTGACAGCGGTATTAACGTGCATTATTTGCGAATGTTTTTCTTACATATGTTTTAAATACTAATTTTAAATGTGTTTCATTTCACCGACCGAATGTATAATATTGTTTTCGCGTGGGATTCGAAAGAATACGACTTAGGTAAGAAATTCTTATTTTCAATGAATAATTCAAAGCTATTTTCTTTTATACTTGTTTTTAATCTGTTAAACTAACACGGTCGTTTTTGTACCTATGAGTATAGGTACAATTCTATATTGAAACCACTGTAAATAGATATTTCATGTAATATGAAAAGTCATATAAAAATGTCTCCATTATTTTGCTTCAATATAGTTAAAATATTCGACCATTTACATCTATATACTGGGAAGGACACATTTTTGTAATTATAGCATATATTGGTTTTGTGCATTTAGTATTTACTAGAATGGACCGTAAGCTTGTGAGAACACACGGCTGTTATAGCAGTTCTCAGTAGAGCTTCTCAGATTCATATATCGTGTCACTACATGCAAAATTCATAAAAAAAATTGATAGTTTCGTTTTAAGTTATTTAAGTGGCGAAATTCACTAAACTGTAAATGGTTAAACGTTCGCAAAATGCACGCATTTTTGAAACCATGATTTAAAATATACACTTTTGTTTTAAATTGATAAGTCTTGTTTAAAAATAGTGGATTCTTTTCTTCTAAGTTCAACAGGTGATTTTATGTTTCATTCCGAAATTTCTTTTGCATCGTGTTACTTGAGTTTTTAAGAAAGCGACTAGCATAATTGTTTAAGTTTTAAAAATCAATCAATAGATAAGCAATTTATATGCATTTTCGATTCCCAGTATTGATTCCACTGAGCAATGAAAACTTAAGAACACTGAGAAAAAAACAGATCAATAACATTTTAATCGCGTTCTTTATATTTAACAAAAATTGTGCTGATTCATTATTTATTATTTTCCAAATAATTAAAAAACTTTTATTGATATCCGTTTGAAGATTATAAGGTAGAATTGGAACGGACACCAAGAGATGATATAACACCTGTAATGCTTAAGTGAATAGAATTTGATTTTTTGTAACGGTGTGACAATCCTTAAAGATCATTTTTATATAAGGCCTTTATTTTAACTTTTTATCAACATGATTTAGTTCTTAAATTTGTTTAAGGACAACGTGAACTTTTAAGCCAATCAAGCCAATGACAAATGTTTATTGGTTTTACTTTAGTTTCCATCAGAGTTTAGTGCTTAACTATCCAGACTTCTTGCGCTTTGTACAAGTTTAACTTTTAGCCCTGAGAAATGTGAAAAATGTGACAGGACAGCGAAGGCGTCATGAAGAGATGCTGCAGAGCCATCCAAATGTAAAGAGGTGTCAATAGCAAATGGTGGCAATTTAAATTTTAAGCCATGGATTTTAATTCCCTTGAGACTTTAGTTTGATTGACAATATTTCAGAGCAATGTATGAACATGTAGAAACTTAGCGGATCTCTTTGTCCGCATCCACGTTGTTTTGAAAAATAATCAGATCAACACAACATTGCCAATACTCCGGTCAATACAATACATTAAACCATTTAATTATTTCCGGACCAAAATTAAACCATGATGGAGTGGGAGTAACAAATACCATGACAAAGAGTCAAAGGCATTTTTCAATATCTATTAACCACAGCAGACACGGAGTATCGTTTACATCTGTGTAATTACGTATATCGTTGATAAGTCTGGTATTCTCTCCTATGAACCTAACATTGATAAATCCAGTTTGGTACATGATTATTAATTTATCTATGTATAATTTCAAACTGTTTCAATTCATCCTTAGACAATTTTTTTTTATAAAGTGTTAAATTAATTTATTTGCCACGAGTTCTACAACAAAAAAGTTTTTCACATTTCCGAATGCAAGTAATAATACCTTTTGTTTGAGTTACGGATACATTTCCACTTATAAAAGCGTGATATACAGCAATGAAAACTAAGATGCCTAATTTCGACAAAAATTCCATAAAAAAGTCGTTGTTAAACCGGATTAATATTGGCTTTTACTTTTTTTTTAAACAATAGAAACCTCTTTTAATGCAATTGAACTTTCTAAACTCTTTAATTGTTCACTTGAACGTTTGGGTAATTCTATGCCATTTACATAACTTTTTAAATCTACATCGTAAACTTTAACACTTTGAGAATGATGTAGATGTCTGTAGAGTAAGGACATTCCGTTTGAAATATCAGAATGGTTATCTAATACAACGTCCGTGTTTATTAATAAAGTTGATCATATTTTTGTCGTATTATTGTACTTTTCATGGTTTATTTAAAAAAAACATGTTTCACCATTTTGAACCCATTAAGCTCTCGATATAACCAATAACGGACGCTTTTAATTGTCTATCATATATTGTTTTTAGTTCTTCTTTCACAATATTAAAATGTTTATTATTTTCATCTATGAAACTGTATTTTAAGTTTAAGTTGCTGTTGGTGGTTGTTAGGCAAATTCTTCGTATAGCAACTGTATTGCCCCTTTTTCCATATTTTAAATATCGAGAAAAAGTTGACCGGCGATCATGATTTGTAAGTATTTATCTTTTATTTCAGACCTGTAATCAAAATAGTAAACGGGGACTATACATTTTTGTTTTGTTTTGTTATTTTATTCATTATAGTGTTCAAGTGCCTGAAATCAACTTATAGATTATTATAATGCGTCTATAGACATTTGTCATGGTAAACTTAGTAAATTGTAAACACAGATCGGATTTGACACTTAAATTTGTGATAAAAAATAGTCAATCCTAGCTTGATGGCTGCGGTTTGATAACACAGTTTCCTGTGTCATCATAATAAGCGTTTTGTATTTTGTACACAAGTTTCTGTGTAAGCAATTTTCCAGCCATAACACATTTAACATTCCGCCCCCATTCTGAGCAAATACTTATATATTGTTCGGCAAAAATGCGTATCTTGAACACAGAATATATCACAATATGTATCTTTTATATATTGAATTACTCGCAGTTTTTCCTTTGTGTCCTGGCTGCCTCTGCAGTTTAAACATTATATCGAAAGGGAACACATTTACAAGAAGCTTGGATGAACTGAATATATTAATATGTAAAACTAAGTATGGTGATCCGAACGCAATAAGCAGGATATCAATTTAAGGAAAGGAAGCAGCAAACACAAAAAGGTATAGCGCAAGGTTGCCCATAACGTATTTATTTAAAATGTTACTCCTGGGTAATGACCAGTGTTAATACATGCGCGTACACGATAAGAACAAACTTTGTAATGCGAAGCTATCCGATTTCATATAGAATTATGAAGACATGGGTATTTTTGTTTTACAGAAGCTGATTTTATTGTATAGTAAAACAATAATTTGCTTGCCCGCGGAAAGCGCAAAACATGACCCTGACGTTTTTATGAACTGGAACCTAATAGTCTGGTAAGTATATGATTTTGCATTCAAAATGTTACACCTCATTACCTCGTTGATATAGTGCAGTAAACATATAAATCTACATACATGATAACAATCCGTCGGTGTGGTCAGTTTTGCGTCAATGACATAAATTGAACAATCTTGATAGAGGAACTTATCAAAATTCAAATAAGACGTGTATCGAATTTTTAGGCCTTTTGGTCGAAAAGAATTAGACTTGATCAGCTTGATTAAATTATAAAGCTGTTTTAGCCTTAATACAACATTTCATCACCCCAGATTTGAGAACATTGACCGAAAAACCAAGATTTGAACATACTGAACCGTTTTATTAGAGGTCCACCATATGATTATGCTATAAAATATACTATTATATATGATACTAATAAAAAGTAATGTATTTTTGTGTTATTAACACAATTTTGATACATCTGCGTTATCTCATTTAGACGAATTGCTCTTATTAATACATATTACTTTATAAAAATGAGATGCTATTAAAGAGACAGAATGCATATATGATTGCAGTGATAACTTTAATGAGGAACAAATATTCTTCTTACACCATATACTTTTGCATTTCGTCTTCCCTCGGAATGTTCTCCCATTTCTGACTCAAGTCAGCATAGAAATCGGACGCAATCAAAGTCATCGCTGTTGCACGCTGTAAGTCAAACAATAAAACAATATTGATATTAAAGCAAATCAATAATAAAAAAAGGTTGAGTGTGCATTTTCGGCAGTTTTGTACATTTGCAATGTATTTGCATACTTAATTAAGACATGTGTAAGTGGTATAAAAAGCCGAAATATATTATTTTGGAAATGACTACATCCGCTACACCTTTTCAAATTCTTAAACATCCAGGTAGTGTATTTTATTCAAACGAAATTTATATGGGTTTATTTGTTGAGTCCATCATAATAGCAGACACATGTTCTTGATACGGATGGTGTGTTATAATGTTTATAAAGGTGTTTTTGTTTGTTTGTAGATCTGGAACCATGACAACGATTTTCTTCTTTAATTTTAAGTTTACTGTTTATTATAAATCAAATTTGAAAAGTACATGAAGCGTGTTATTAAAATGTGGATTAATGTTTTATATATTAACAAGAAACAATATTTATTTTTTTAAATGGGCGTTATATTGTTAAAATGTTTGACGTTAACATGCCGGCGAAATAAATATGAATACGACCAAAATGTTAAATGGTCGCGATACGTACATCGTCTAAAAAGTCTTTATCTGCTTGTCTATGTATTTTATAAAATTAATATTAGTATTCATATTATTATTTATATTATTATTCATATTTATCCTTATGATTATTTACTTAAATTTAAAGTATACAATCATTAACCAGAAAGTTGCGTTTTACACACATTGTACACACATTTACCAATGTACTACATTGCGCATCGCTCTGCGCATTTTAAAATTCATGAGGGAGACAAAGCGTACCTCAAGCAGGAAACATCATAATATATTCCACCATTTTATTCGAAAAAATGGTTAACACTTTAAAATTCGTTATAAGTATAGGTTTGTTTGTGTATTTGCTTATTTTATCTTAGACAAATACGTCAAAATATATCAAATAATTAGAATAACTTAAATGCATCGTTCGCGATTTTATAAGCAATTATTTGACAACGTTTTCACAGGGAATCTGGACGCATGCGCGTGAAAGATATTATTAAATCGATATGAATGCCATACGCATTTGGTGCAGCGAAACGCATACGTAATATCGATGAATATTTTTTGTGTTTTGTGTAAACTTCGGAATAAGTTATACGTGATTTAGAATCCAATTGAAGGCCTGTATCGAACAACTATTATTGTTGTTTCATGTTTCATCACTATACCATTGTAACTATATACAGAAATGTATTCCTGAAAAGGAAAACTAAACAATGTTTTATTGCATTACTTATTTACATACATTTCGCTTGTATCCATAAAATCATGTTGTTGATTAATATGAAATTATAGTTTTGTTGTCCCCTATTACATTTGCATGTCGACAAAAAATATACCAATGTATCTCAATTTAGTTTTACACAATTATTTAATGAAAACAATGAGAATGACACTAAGAATCTTATTCAAGGAAAAGTTACAGTTGTATATATACATTTCAACGCTAATTGCGTTATAAGAAAAGCTCATTGCAAACGTAAATTGTTAATACGATTAATGTGTAAAACAAATTTTATTACAAAGAGGTTGTCTTAATTGTCTCGATATAATACTAATTAACGAACGTATACGGCGTGTAAGGATCAGTTAATCATTGTATAGACGTAACGTTCTTACATTATGAGAATAAAACAAGAACTCAGAATTTACGCAGTACAAAGGTTACTAATCATAACGTCATGTTTTTGGTCATACTTCAGATTTTGGTATAATGGTTCCATCTTTAAAAAAAGCCAGCGATTAATAGAGCACTATGTAAACCTGTAATATTGAACTATTAATTTCTTACGGTTAATGGTGAATTAAGGATGAAACGAAGTAAACAGAACTATACTGAATTTAGCCGTATTAAGTCGAATATACTCTACGATACATGCCTGCATCAGCCGACATCGCACATTAATACGAGAGGTTATGTCCGGTAAACTGCCTTAATAGATTGATGCGTTCCTCAGTATTCATATTGTTGTGGTCTCATTACACTCTTGCAAAAAGTGACCGACATAAATCGAAATGCAAATACAAGAAACAATCCACAATTATGTAAATGTTGTCGAGCAATATTGCTCTAGCATTGGATCGTACTTTGTCATGCATTGAATCCGAGCCCGCGGTTTCATGATTCAAATAAGCAGAGCCCTTGTTACACATGTTCGTTTGAATTCTAAATTATTGGAGTTCAAAAAATGAGTTAAAAGGTATAAACGTTAGCATTGTCAATACTGGGTATCAATGTACCTAGACAAGTAAGTGAAATAATGGTTGCATCACATTTCCACAAGAAGAAAATAAAGTACATTTTATTTGAAAAGAAAAGAGGCAACTTAGTATACCTCAACTTTCTGCAAGCACAATTTTGCGACCTCTTGTTGTTCCAGGACCAATGCCCACAGAAACATGTAATTCCAAAAAGGTAATGATGCTCCCATCTCCTTCAGTTCTTCAATTGAATGGTGAGGAGGACATGTCCAATAGCCGATGTTCCAATGATCATCTGAAACTAAATATATGTTTTCATTAATTGTGTATCACTAAATATTAAAGATAAAATAAGTTTCCTTTTTATAAGTGTACTTTATTTTTATTACCTTTCAAAAAAAAGTGTGAAGCGAAGTTTTTCACATTAACTCAATGTATCAATGTATCAACAATTGAACCTTTTGAATATGAAATTACCATTAATCTAAATTGAATCCACTGATGTCAAACGTTTGAAGTTTGCTTCTTTAGTTTCAATTGGTCCTAAACAAATTAATTCTGACTGACCGATGGACAGACATACAAGATAATTACAGGATGTCTAAATAACATGTTTGTTCTGCTGTGTGAAAAGGAAGCATATTGATAGACCGTCATGTCCATCTTATGTATTTTGAGTGAATTGTAGATTGTAAAATCACACAAGTCTGCACTTTAAGGGTATTTTTTTCTTGGTTGAGAGGAAAGAAATCTCATAGTGAAACATAGTGTATCATAATAAATATGGGTAAGTATGCATGATTTCGACAATGAACATTTATAGGGCTGCCACAAATAATTGGAGTAAGGCATATGTGCTTGCTATTTAACAATTGTTGTTCTTGCTTGTATTTCGTTATGTAGAACAACATTCGTCTAATTATTACAAAAACATAAGTACTACATAGCTATTGACGTAACTTACCTAATATGCGTTCATCATACACAGGGCGTGTGGTAAGTAGTCTGATGATTTTTAAAAACAAGCACATATCCTAAAAATAACATTTATAATACATGTAAGAACCTGCAGGTGTATTTCGTAGAGGAAAAGACGTTATTTAATCATAAATTGTAAGCCGCAACCTAGTTTAAATATTGAAGTATATACGGTTGATGACAGACTCGAAATTGAAAGGTACCATTAAATATTAATTAAAAACATGTCCGGAGTTATACTTTATCGTCGGAACTAAAGCTTTAGAAAGCCAAAATTCAAAAACAAAATAAATAGCAAAATGTCAACATATTAATAATGGCGACATACCTCATTTGGTAGTTTGCGATCTACATGTATCTGAAATATATACATAATCACTAGATAAGGTACCATTATACGACATTTTCATCGAGTATGTTTTTCAAACTTAAACGTTTTTATTATCATTAGTTTTACATCGCCTTATCAGCAAAGAATTAAACAGACAAATATAGTTGTCCACTACCGGCATAATGTTGTCGGAGTAAAGAGTTTCTGAGTTATCTGTCGAAGAATCGAGATTTCCGGTTGACCATAATTGTTTAACCATAGCAACTACAATTTATTTCCAAAGAAAGCACTGAAATAACGAGCATATATCCATATGGCCTTCAATAAACACTGAGAATTGCCATCAATCTTAAGCACTTTTAAGGTTGTAGCAGGATCCAGATGTAAGTTTTCACTTATTTCTATAACCAAAGAACTCATTATTTTTTTCGAGAGTGTTCGCAAACTTTTTTTATAAATAACTATAATTAACGATTTTATAGGGTCACATTATTACCTATTAAAATAACGATCACGCTAAAAAATATCGAATATTTCGTAAAATAATGCTAACCCATACAAAAATCATTGTTCCTTTTAGCAAAATGCAGAATTTCAACGTTAGATGTTGTATGGTAACATTGATTTAACGATATACAAAATGATCGTTATTATTTTTTTAATGTCACAATTTATTCCATTTTCATTTCCGCAAAATATCCGAACATTTACAGGCGAACGCGAGATTGGATTCGGTCTGCGTCGAAAGCATGACGGCAGCAGATTTCTTGGATAGCTTGTATAGATTATGCAAATAAACGCAACCCGAATGAATCCGATCCTGACTCGATATCATCCACAAAACGAAAGTAGATGACATCGTGGAACGATCTTAGATGCTTACAATTATCCGAATGTTTGTATTTCAAGTTTTTTTTTTACACCAATGCTACTTGTTTTTAGGGTCTTTATATTGTAAATAACCATCGTATGGTACGTTTTGTTGTTGAACTTTTTTATATTTTGCATAATACAATACGTATGTAGTATTGGTGAGCGTGATATTGTCTTTATGTTTTATCAATATTGAAGTATATTGATACATAGCATACCGCATATAATACATCATAAATAAAGGATACATCAAACAGTAGATACACTTATTGCCGTACCAACATTAACTTTTTTTAAGGCAGTGCAATGTGAGATACATGTAATGCATATTCATTCAAAGAATGTTATTTAATTCAATACCTGTTTTTCATAAAGCTTCCATATCCCTCCGTCTTCAACCTGCAAGTTTAGGACATCCATGCTGCTTAAAGATTCTCTACGTCCGACAATGTTCAAATACATTTTGTTTTTCATATTAAGCGTATCGTAAACGTATATAATGTCTTTAATATAGCTGAACATACCAACGAGATTAAATTATTATTTTTTCGTTCCTTTTTGACTTACCAATTTGCACATGTCGTAGTAATCCTTCTTTTCTATTAAAAACATGTTCAAAAAGTTGCTATCAAGTTTTTGAATTTGTTTTATAAAATCGATTTCACCCTTACACACGGCTTTGGTAATTTTTCGAGAGAAGAATTTGTAGTAGCCATCGTCGGGTTTCTATATAAAAACAAGAGAATACGGTTACCCCTATATCACCCACCTATGAAATAGGCGTATACAATTTTAGACTTTGGAGTATTAACTTTCTCAGTTTTTGCCAAGGGCTACAATCTGATATCATATACTAAAGATGTACGCATTGTGGTTGAAGATATATTCTTTAAGTTATTATGCTATACAAGTGGAATAATACATGGCATCCTTAAACACCAAGTAGCGCATTTTTCACCTGTGTGGCATAATTTAAACAGGACCACTATATGAGTCTAGTAAGTGTTTACTAAGGTGGTTTGATATAAGCAAAGACTGTAGAGGACCACTTTCCGATGAAGCATAACAAATATCACAGCTGTGTTAAATACATAACGACACACGTAGGGTATGTTTAGTTTATCCCACTTTTACACCGAAATCGGTTGATTAAAGCCCCGTTGATTAAATTTCATCTATAATCAACGGCAAGGCTATAATCAATGGCACGAAATGACGTCATCAACTGCCGAACCGGGACTACTTTTTCCCACGCACCTCGTCGCCTGTATTTGCCAAGTGCATCAATAATAAAAACAATCTCAAATGTTTGTCAATCTTAATGACCTTAAAACAAATAAAAGTAGCAAACACCCGTGTTTTTTGTCATTTATTTTTATTAAAACCTCTCGTATTATGTAAATTTAACACTATGTTGCAAATAGGTTCTGTTGTTGTTGCTCCCCTTTGAAGAAGTCAGTTCGAGTTGCTCCCCTTTGACTATAGAACACAATCGTCTGCGAAATCGTAAACCCCTCAAAATGTCTGACGAATTTGACAAAGTCAATTTCTCATTAACTTGGGATGAATTAAATAATGAACATGAGCAACAAGCAACTGAAGTGGAATTAACACTAAGCCAGTTCCAGGAACAATATGGGTTTGATCCATCTATTTTGTTCACAAATGAAATTGAATTGACCATTGAGAATGAAACCAGCCCCAGTAGTAACGCACCATCCAGTAGCAATGTCTTCCCCCCAACTTTAGATCTGCATGAGAATAAAGAGTTCTTAGATGTTAACCTCACTGATGTTGGTGATTTCATTGTCCAAAATGAAAATAAAAAGACTGTATCGAAGACCTTGTCTGACATAAACAAATTTAAAAGGTTTCTTATGTCAAAAGCTGAATCAAAAGAAATCCACCACATAGAACCAACTCTTCTTGATGAGTATTTGATCACTTTCCTGTTGTCCCTTAAAAAGTCAAATGGCACAGATTTTGAACCAAGCTCCCTCCGTGGCATCATTGCTAGTGTTGACAGGTACCTGAAACGACATCGCTATGGATGTTCAGTCATGACAGGGACTGGAGCCCAATTTGCACTCACAAGGGACACTTACAATGCAAAGAAAAAAAGTCTTAAGAAACAGGTAAAATTGAGATGAACGGTTATAACTAAAAGAAATTTGGCAAAAATAACATATTCAACAGAAAACGTATCATTTATGACAAAATTGGGAAAAAATCCCAAGTGTAGTCTGTACGAAACTAATACCCTGTCGACATAAAGTTGCCGTTAATAAATAAAAGTCTAAAAGTCACATTAAAAGTAATACTGTAAGCCTACGAAAGATAGAATACTCAAAAAATAAATTTAAATTAAAAAATATAGTCGAAAAGTTAAATGAAACAGTATAATAAATATAAATCACCAATTTAGGGTATGGGAAACCGTCCTAGGGAGGCCCATCCGCTGAGTGATACCGACATCGATCTGCTCTGGGAGAAGGGGATCCTTGGCACGGAGTCTCCGAAAGCCTTGTTAAATACAGTCTGGTTGAACAACTGCCTTCATTTTGGCTTGCGAGGTACAACGGAGCAATACAATTTGCGGTAAGAAACATTTTTACACACAAACACACAAAATATGTATCAATTTTTCTCATTATTTTTTCACCCCATTCCATTAGTACATCCGCTTCAACTTAAATGCTGTATTTCATTATTGTTCATATCTGACATTATATTAAGATTCTTGTATTTTGTTAGGTGGGGAGACGTCCGCCTCCGTGTAGACTCGAATGGTGTCGAGTATCTCGAGTTAAACGAGCGGCAAACGAAAACGCGCACAGGAGAGAACATCGCTGACATAAGAAAAGTGTCTCCCAAGATGTTCGGCACTTCTGGACCAAGAAATCCCGTGTTAATTTACAAGCTGTACTCGAATATGCGTCCATCTGATTTTTCTTCAGATCAGCACCCTTTCTACCTGGCAACACGCACAATTGACACTGCATCCCAGTGGTTCTTGCGTCAACAATTGGGTGTCAACAAGCTGGGTCAGATGCTGAAGGCCATGGCAAAAGACGCCGGCTTTCCCGAGCACAAGGGAATAACCAACCACTCAGTTCGCAAATTCCTGGTCCAAAAACTTCGAAATGCAAACATTCCACCCACTGAAATCATGGCCATAACAGGGCACAAAAATGTCCAGTCCATAACCAATTATTCCACCATATCTGTTGAACAGCAGCAAAAGTGTTCCAACATTCTTGCTCAGTCCAGTAAATGTAACAAACAAACAGCTTCCTCTTGTTCACCTTCATGCACTGAAACTATGGTCGAAATGCAGCCTACACAACCACTGTCTACCGTTGAACAAGTTGATCTTGATTTTCGTCCCACCCAGTCACTTCACCAGCAAATGTCTTTCTCTCGTTCGAACAACTTTGCCTCACAATTCTTTGGTGCCACTTTCCACATTCAAAATTTTAATGTGAATAATTAGATTAAATCCAAGTTGTTATTGTTATTTCGTCACGAAATAACCACATATTACAACAAAGAAGCAAATGTTTTGCACCTCGTGTTCTAGTTGATAGTTTGAACATCGAAAGTGAATTGTGTGTGGTGTTAGGCTACGTTGTATACAAATGTAGTTCCTTGTATATAACAACTAAATGTTATATTAATGTTATAAAACTTTTAGATTTGCAATTCAATATGAATAAAATTGTTATTAGTAACGCACGATTCTTTGTCACAGAACGATATTCTGATTTTTTTTAATGACAATTTGATCAGCGGTTATTTTTGGAACGCGGAGTAATACACTGATCTTGGTTACGCTACAGTCATTATCAAAGTACGACAAACACTCATGAAAACTAATTTTGTTAAAATAAAAAGGTTTACTGAGTAAAAAAGTGGGATAAATAGAATAATAGGTTAGTGTTGATTATAGATCAGGTTTATCATGCTCGGCACGAAAACGAAAAAGCACTCGCCAAGGCTCGTGCTTTTTGTTTTCTAAGCCTCGCATGATAAACCTGATCTATAATCAACACTGACCTATTATTCTCTATATTTACCGCATCTTTGTTGTGTACATAGATGCTTCATCGGAACAAAGAACAGAACAGAACAGACAGTTAATTAAGACTTATACAAATGTACATCGTCTTAATACATGAAATATAATACAAAATTTTGCCATGTATCTATATATAACAACGTATGGGTTATAACAAAATGCAATCTTACAATTTGAAACAAAGTATAATTAACAAAGTAATACGAATTTATATTACATAGTTTAATATCATTTCACAGGCAGTAAGGAAAAACTAGTTTTCGTTGACAATATTATTTGTGATAGAATATCTAACGGTAAGAGCTTCCTTCATAATACAAATTTATAACTTCAATTTTACAAGTTGAGTTCAATAAAGAATGGAACTTAAAAACTGATGGAGTCACATAGTAAACAGGTTTTTATATATTTTTGCCTTATTTGACGGAAACATGGACATTTACATATAAAGTGGAATTCATCTTCATGTCCCTTTGATCAAAACATTGACAGTATCGTTCATTACGAGGAATATGGTTACGTGTGTATCTTCCAGTTTGAATTCTCAAACGGTGGGCAGAAGCCCTTAGTTTAACAAGGTATGGACGCAAACATTTTGGCAGTAAATCTAAATACGTTTCGTATTCAAAAGTTGTTTTGAATATCCTGTACATATCTAAAACAGAACTATTATTCATATTGCCAAACAATTCTTGTTTAAATGTATCTATAATTCTACATTTTAATTCACACAGAAACGACTTTGTATTTATCATATTTGTATGTTCAAATATATATGAATATCCATAATCATTTAACTACTTTTTTACATTCGATACCCAATTTGTATACCCTTTATCACAATCATTAAGCCAATATTTTACAATACGAACATATCTATTTATATAAAGTGGGTGTCTACCTAATTCACCATACACCATTGCATTACATGTATTGCTTTTAACATTTAACAACATTTTGCAAAATTTTAAGTGAATGCGTTCAATATCTTCAAATTTATTAAAACCCCATATCTCTGATGAATAATTTAAAATCGAGCCAACAAAGGCATCAAACAATTGACAACAAATTCTAGGTTTAAGATCGTACTCTTTGCATTTAAAAAGCAAAGTATTCATAGCTTTAAGAGCTTTTCCTACTAAATGTTTTTGATTTAATATAAAACTACCAGTTTAATTAACAATAGGGCCCAGATAGTTAAAATTATCGACTACTTCTATAGATTCTCCATTACATGTCTATTTCTCATCTTGACGAATTCTACCCCTTTTGCGGAAAACCATTATTTTTGTTTTGTTAGTATTAACAGTAAGTCCCCATGAGTTACAATAAAGGTAAAGATTGCCTAAATGAGATTGTGTTTCTTCTGGTGATTTACCCAAAATGGCCATATCGTCTGCAAATAACAATAAAATTAAAATTATTTCTTCTATATTTAAACCAGAATGAACGCTGTCTTGTAAAAAATGTTCCAAATCTTCAACAAACAATGAAAAAAGAATAGGAGACATTACCTCCCCTTGCGGAGCCCAACGGCGTAGCTAAAGTAATCAGAGTGTGTCGCACATGCTTTTACACATGATTTGACACTTTCATACATATTTTTAATTATTCTTAATATTTTGCCTTGTATGCCGGATTTGTATATTTTTGCCCATAATGCATTGCGATATATACTATCAAAACATTTAAGCAAATCAACATAACTAACATACAGACGCATTTTCATTTAAATTATGTTGAACAACTGACATAAGAATATATATGGTTGAACACCCTATTCTTAATCCGAATTATGCATCCGAAATTTTAGCATTATGTTCACAAAATGATTCGATGCGCTTGTTTAAAATTGTTGTAAATAGCTTAGAAAAACAACTAGCAAGGGTTATCCCTCTATAATTATTTACATCATCCTTAGGGCCTTTTTTATGCAATGGTAATTATACCTTCTGTCCACTTTTCAGGAAAATTGCCCGAGGTTAAAATACTATTAAAAACATCACACAAATGGCCGGATAATATACCAATACACCCAATAAAATATTCGTTTAAAATACAGTCTCCACCAGGCGCTTTATCACGTTTCAAATGTTTACTTGCATTTAAGACCTCGTTTACCGTAATAGGTTGGTCCAATTCTGGAAAGGTACTATTTTCAATGTCAAAGTTATTATTCGAACAAAATAATTCTGCCTCTGCATTATTATTTTCCGAATTAGAGTTACTTAAATTTTCAAAATACTCTTTAAATACATCTAATGGAATCTTATTTCTATTACCTTTATTTCTTGATTTGAAAAAAATCCAAAATTCTTTCGGCTTTTTATTTTGTAAAGATTAGATGTCCGCCATTTTACGCTGAAATGCATTATTTTTCTTTCTCTTTATTAATTTCAAATAAACACTTTTCTTTTCGCACAACGATTTTCTATTTAAATCGGTCTTGTTAAGGTTAAAATATATTAAAGCGTCATGGTAGTGATTTCGTGCAGTAATACACTCGTTGTCAAACCAATCTGCATGCTTTAAACAAAGGTCAATATTGAAAGAAGGTTTATTACTGTACGTATACAATTTTGAAAATAACTCATCCGCTTCACTGCGAATTGTGGCTGTAAATTTATCTAAAGTGGAGTTAATTGACAATTGGCTCGAATTATTAATGCTGCTTTCAATATCATTAAAAATGGGAAGTTTCGGAATAATTCTTGAGCGAAATTCATCCCTTTGCAAACTGTCCCATTTATATTTAACATCAATGAATGTCTCGTAACTAGGTAAACAATTATTACAAAATAATGAGAAGTGTAACGGAGCATGATCACTCCACTCGTTAAATTCACCAACAGTAAATGTTGATAACAATGGAAAGTTACTTTCATTGGTCAATAAGTAATCAATGACAGATGAACCGTTAATTGAGTAGAATGTTTGTTTACAACTATCACCTATTCTTCCATTGACGATGCGTTAAGTTGTTGATTTACATAAATCGAGCAATTTACTCCCATGATTATTGTGTATAGTATCAATAGAGGCCCTAACAGTGGAGTGATCTGGTATATAGTCAATATCGTCAAGTACAGTGTTAATTGAGTCATATACAATAAAATCACATTTATCACTGGCTCTGCTATTCAGGTCTCCTGTAACAAAGACACTACCAAGTTCAGAATAATATGAAATATCATTTTCTAAAATATTAAAAAGATCCACGTTAATGGTATTATAAACTGGCGAATATTATCCCCATACATAGCTTCCACATATATATACATATCACTAGCAGTATTAAAAAAATCATGCTTAAGTTTCAACCAAATAATAGTGTCGTAATGGTTACGTACAATTTAGATGCCATCTTTTATCTGATCTTTAAAAAAAATAACAATTTCACCGCTGCATCGCCGTGCATTCCTGTGTTGAAACTTTCTATAAAAATTAAAAGATTGATAGCCATTGATTTTAATGTTATTCGAAGCTTTGGTTCATGATTCAATCAAGAAACATATATCAGAAGAACCTAAAATATTTACAAACCCAGCACTTGATTTTTTACTTTGGCTCAGTCCCTGTACATTCCATGATAATATTGATACCTCACCGGCATCGTGCTCCTATGTTTGGACCGCGCTTCCGTCGATGTAGAGGGTATCAAATATAAGGTACGCTTGCTTGCCCTGTCGCCTTGCTTCTTTCATCTTTGGCACTAATTTGCGCTGGTTTTCAATAACGTCCTGTGGAAACTGTTCGAAAACACGGTGCACAGTACCATCCAGCTCTTTCCAGCGCTTTCGAACACTCTCTCTGTCCTTGAAATAAGTGAATTTTGCTAAGATATTTCGAACCTTGCCAGGAATTGGTAAACCCGGTGAACGGTGCACCCTTTCAAAACTTATGGTGTCTGCAACTTCACGTTGTATTTTGAAGGCGTCTTGGAAGTGCTGGCGAAGCCTCCTTTCCGTCGTTCTGGTGACTCGCTTCCAGATGAATTGTCCTCCGCTACCCCGGTGAATATCAAATTATTCCGCATAGACTGCGACTGGAAGTATGTCACGTTGTCACGCAGGGCGTCCCTCTGCTTCTCCAGCTCCTGTACCCGCTCCGACATCTGTGCCGCGTGGATATCCGCCCCGTCCACCTTGTCCTCGAGACGCGTCACGCGCTCATCTACCTTCCGGCCTCGGTCTTCTAGAGCAACCTATAGTTTATTGATATCTTTCTCCAAGTTTCACATTTTTTTCTCGATGGAATCAAAACCGCCCATCTTCTTTTCCACAGACTCGAGGCGATCACTTCCTTTTTTCATCAGTTTCATTAAGTCCCGGATTGTTGGTTCAACATTATTTTCCGCCATTTCCGCACTGTCACATAACTGATCAAATACACTTATTTCTTAATTATCCTCTCCATAAAGCACAGAATTAGTCCATTTCAAAACTTCGCTTACCGACAATTCGGCTTGACTCCCCAAACGGGTCTTTTTGTTTATGAACTTTCCGGTTATTTGGCTCATTGTCACTACTGTTTTTTTCTTTCCTCTTTTTATCTCTCGTTATTGTCATCGTTCAATATATATTTTGATAAAGCACACAAAGTCCACTATATTATCACTATAAAGCTGTTTAATTCAATTAAAAAATTCAAAATTTCTTTCCCAAATGAAAATTACGACCGTTCGCGCCAAGATCACGTGACAACATCGGAACAAACTTGTTGCGTGATCATTGTATGATGTTACGTACTACACATAACAGCTCTGGGACATGTGGTTTCATAGGCATTTTTGGAGTTATTTTCAGGAATCATATCGTTAGAATGGCTCTTGAGGGGTAACTTCTTTGAACGATCTTTTTTGGCAAAAATAATAATTGGATATAAAAATAGCTTGATGTCGTGTAAATATGCTGTACATGGTTTTTCAACAAACAATATCGCGCAGCCGGTTAAATCAAGGCCTACCGTTATGTCTGTGTATGCCTACAAAATCACGAATTCAATATACATTGGGTTGATTCGTTTTTTTACGTTTTGCTAATTTGCTTTTTGAAATATATCATTTTGTTTTATAAGATATTTGATACACTTAATATTTTTGCGTAAAATGCATTACAAGTAGAATTTTCATAATACGTGGCTATTTGTCATAGTTTTTAAATAAAAACAAATACGTCTATGAGACTTATGAGGTGAGCCCAATTAAGACTCCATGGTTTTACTCATGTTTAAGTCACCGATATACCTGATTACGATCTGATTTACAATGTCAAAACATTAAAAATATAAGTGTGTATTGATAATATTCCTCTTACGCATGGACGTTTTCATACGAGAAACATAAATTCATAAAACATTGCAGAGGATCACTATGAGATGTTACAAACGAAGTATTAATCTCTTAGAATAATATTTCAATATGAATGTTTAAATAAATATTTTTTTGAACTCATCTGCCCAACTTAAGCAACGCAAAAAACTGTGTACAATTTTAAACGCGATTTCAATAAGGATAATTACTGTGTGGTTTGGTTAAAACCCGCTTAGCATTTTATGACGAGATGCCGTTTGAACTAAAAGTTTAAGGACGACTGGCGAGGGACGAACGACTGCGCAAGACGCACAAAAGGCGAACCAAAACGCAACCCAGAGCATTGTGTGAACAGGTGAGCTAAAATACAAGAAAATTACAACTTTAACAATATTTTGTACGTATAAAAATGTTATTTTGCATAATTGCATTGTTTTTTCCATACATAGTATTACACCCGATTAGAATGCAAATGACAAGTCAAACAATCTAACTTTGTATATAATTTCGAATATTACTTCATCCATTGTTAAAATACAATTAAATTAGATAAACTACATCATCTATATAAATACTGGAAATTTAGAGAAACACCAAAATATAATTATGATTTTGAATAGTGATTTGAAAGCGTTTGACTTCTTCAATGTTATTGATAATTTGGATCTTGCATTGACCAGTTTCGAAATTCAAGTAATTCTTCCAACATGTTTGTTAGGCGAGTGTATTAGAAAAAAACCTTTACCGTCCTTCGTTAAACCATGGGTGAGGAACATTTTGAGTAAATTGAAACTACGACCATATCTTGAAATGTAGAACACACAGTCTCAATCTCAATAATAACGATTTTACCATAAAGCATATCTAGCAAAATTAGACAAACAAGTTACTCCTTTAGTGTAAATACTTTTACTCACCTTCACTGAGTAAAACCAGTATTTTATTTTTTATAAAGTTGTCTTTATAAAGACATTGTTTATAATTTAACTTTGATATTACATTGATGTATTAACGTATACAGCCAATATGAGCATAAATAATCTCCACGTTTACCTCAAAGTTCATGGCGATGATCCTAATATTTTGTTTTAATATTATTTCGTACATTCCTAACAATTGACCGGCATACACAATTACGTCATTGAAGGTCAAACTTTTCTATAAAAAGTATACATACATGCAGACATGACTTGCATCTTTCAAGCCAATTTGATATTGACATTTGATCTGTTGACTTACGATCTGCAGGAATCTTCCTTTCTTCGCAAATTACTATCACACCAATTTGCAGGATATTAGTCGAAACGCTCTCTTACTAGCGTGCGGAGATTGATAACAAAATACCAAACCTATAAGACATTGCCATTATACATGTTGCCATGAAAATCAATTTTCATCTTAATTTCCTCTAAAGTATCAATCACTATACCAATTTGAAGGAGAGAAGGCCAAATCATTCTTAGCGCATCATGCATACAAGGAAATGGTCTATAAACAACAGCTTTACTTTTGGCCGACAGATAAACTTGTGCAAAGCAAAGTACTACTTTACATCTGAAGGTGCATAAGTAAAGTGCTGTTATGACCACATACTCGGATTTATAAGGGTTTGTATTGAAACTTCAATCGGGTCAATAACGACTGAACAGCAACTGAACCTACTGCATCTCTAGTGAAAACCAACGGAACATGTTTGCAAATGAATAGTTATACAGGCATGTGCTATGTGTTCTAATTATTCTTCACAGGCATACCCATATATACATTGACAAGCGGGCGGATCGGTGGAAAATTTGTGTTTATTTATAAAAAGGTGTACAAAACATATTGATAACGTATAATTACTCACTCCCTGCGTTATCAAACCATGTTTATTTACAAACCTTATCATTCTTCGAAGTCCATGCCTCTCTTGCTGAAATACAAGACAAAAAACACTGTTTAATATACTTATGCCTTTGAGATTTGATAAGCACAAGTAAGATTATATGATAAGGTAAACGGTAGATTTTCCAATTCATTTAATTTGTTATTGAAGATTTACGATTGGTGATAACGTTTAGTTATACAATTGCAAATACATTAACGATAATTATCAGTAAATGCCTAGTTGCTCAGTTAAGACCGATATATACATTTTATACAAAAAGTAATGTTACAGAATAGTAACATTTTATAGAAAATACGAGGTATGAAGAACAACTTTTGGGCATTCCAAGATCTTGTTACATAATCGTTTGTTTTTATCGAATCAAAATCATCGAAAAGATAAAACACATGGCACACACTCAACAAGTTTGAGGAACATTAGATGTTTTTCTACATCACTGCTTAACGAAATTTAATATAATATACCAATGTAATTCGCTCTCCTCACTAAATCTAACGTTTTACAATTTTAAAGCATTCTTAAAATTCACACACGCGCACATGCAACAAGATCACGCATAGTCACACGAATTAGTCTTTATAACATAGATCGTTACGTAGAAATGATCTTTTGGTACATATTTGTTGTTGATACATTCGTAAGACACTATTTGATAATACGTTTAAACATTGTATTTAAGATTTGGTGTCACGTAATCGCTTATTGTTCGTGGAGGACACACAGTAACAAACAAAGTTAATTTATTTTAATTTAATAGTGTGTAACCTATCGTTCGATTACACGTCATGCGCATATTGCCATAATGACGTGACTCGCATTAACTACATCTTGTTACATTGCGGATAGGGCAAGTCCGTCCCTTTACATTAATGTCAATTCATCCGTATTCTAACGTGGAATGAAATACTCAACAACAACGCCATATGTGAAGTCCAGTTCAATTTAACATCTAATATCATTCATATTTTCAAATATATCAATGCAGTCTGACAACTACATGATTGGATCTTTCTCGATCCGTTCACCTTAAAATCTAATCGCAGAGTGTTGTTTCTACATAAACAATTCGTTCTATCTCGTAATACACATTAACATAAAATATTAATATTCCTTATAATATATTTCATTGGTCAAAGTGTTTCACTGACTACTTGCTGACTTCTAATTGGTTTGGTCATATAATTCTCTTGTTATTTGTTAATTGCCGATTGGTTGATCGCTAAGTTACTGTTCTACAGGACATCTGATTTGATTATTTGTGGCGATAGACAGTTTTAATGCAATCTTATAGTTGAATAAGATTAAGTTTCCCGGTGCATGAGATTAGAATTTCTGTATCAATACCGTTGACCATTTTATCAATTGAATACCTTGTTAAATATACAGTCTCTAAATAGCAGATTCTCCTATCTAAATATACTATCTTTGACGTTTCAAATTGTTGATTCAGTCTACTCTACAATGAATGCAAAGATATGTCATGTTTCTACTTGCGCGAAATAGTAATCTTCAAATCCTATAATTATGGCCACTATATCACAAAGATTTGCTGTTAAATTTCCAAACTTCATTTATGTTATTCTTGTTTCTAACATTCAACTATTTTCTTTATAGAACTCTTATTATTATGATAAAATATGTATCATTAATTACAACAGTTATTTTATTTATAAATATTAATGTAAATACACTTTTAACATTTTCTTACATTATTAAAACATCTATTTAATTTCTGTAATCCATACATGATTTTGTCATTCATATTATTAAAACATCTCTTGATAATGTCTGACATAAAATTGACTTATAAATTCCTATCACATTATTAATATTATCTGTAACTAGATTTCTATCATATTGTTATATTATCACAATATTTATGTTTTATGAATAAACAATAACGGGGCTGTTAAGTTACAATGGGATAACTGTTGCGAAACATTTAATTAATAAATGGTGTATTATACCTGTTGAATCATGACACACTTGTGCTGTTGCAGTTCCCTCAGCAATGTTATCTGGGCGTATAAACGACCATCGTTTTTCACGTACTGTCTCTTCTTTGAATAATTCGGCAATATCAACGACAATATCCGTCCTAAATATACATCATAAAAGTTACAGCAGTATGCAACGAGCATTTACTCTTAATGGCTGCATGGAACGCGTTTCATTTAAAAACGGGATATATATGCATGTATCGACTACGTAGTTTACCGATCGGAAAAGTTCACAATCAGCGTGGTAGTGTAATGTTCTGCTACTCGTTGAACTAACGCCAAAGTATCTCCACTACTGATGGCAGCAATGTTGATGGATGGTATTTTGAACGAAGAATCTGCAGCTGTCAAGAGAAACTTGTTTTGGAATATTTGTTTTTTAAACATGGCCAATGTTAGAGTTTTCGGACGGACGGACAGACGCCACATATTAGACATTTGACCTTGAAGGATGATATTGACCTTCACCTTTCACCACTCAAAATGTGCACCTCTATGAGATGCACATGCATGCCAAATATCAAGTTGCTATGTTAAATATTGAAAAAGTTATGACCATTAAAGTGTTCGGACGGACGGACTGACTGACTGACATACTGACTGACTGACGGACAGTTCAACTGCTATATGCCAACCTACCGGGGGCATACAAATATTTATTTGTAAAGAATACTCTGTAGCCACCTTTAATATTTTTACTAGTTTTTCCAGTATCCGCATTAGACGCATCCTGGTCCGTTTGCGCCTCTAAATGGTTTGTTTTCTCATGCATAGACTCGTTTGGTTGTAACGTCTGGCCATTCGGGGACTCATTCATTATTCTCTCCAAGTGAGCTGAACACAGATTAAATGGATATATAAATTAGTTAATAGAACAATTTAAAAATGTGCACATACATTTAATATTAAGGTTGATTAACCCTTTTTTAAATTATTTAAAAACAATAATGTGCAAACTCGTCCTCATTGTATTTTCTTTCTTTGTGATATCATTATTTCATGTTCCGTTTGCAAAATTGCAATTGCATATATGATACAGTAAAACGGTTATAATGGGCAATGATATTCATGGTAAAAACGTAAATTGTAAAAACGAAAACACTTATCACTTAATCTACATAATATCAACACAATAGATCTCGGTATTTTAAAATCTCTTTACATGCTTATTTAAACGAATGTTTTGAAACTAATTCATATGCGAGTTAAAGTCGTTCACATATGAAAGACATAAATGGAGAATCATACATTTTACTCTAGCTGTAGACATTTCGAAGGCTATTTTATTATGTAGTTCAGCTCGAAACTCCATATCGCTACCAAAACTTTTAATAACTGTCTCGTCCACTAGGATGAAAAGACCGTGGTTTGGGTCTAACTGGCTAGCAAAACCTTTGGTATTTTGAGATCGTGTGTAACCTCTGGGAGGACTGTCTTGCGACTTAAATTCCTAGAAATAAAACACAACAAAAAAATCGGGTGTAAAAATATAGCATTTGATTTAGTTTTCAATCTGTGTAATGGGTAGGTACATGTTAGACAATGAAGTTTACTTGTATGGTTACAAAATATTGACTGTTTTCGAATTCATACTAAAATCGACAACAGACTGTCCCGTGCAAAACAGTTTAACTGTTTACACTTTCTTACACGTAAGCATTCGTCAATTCCCCCTTACCAATCTCTCTATATGGGTCGTGCTCTGTGAAATGGGTGTTTATTGCATGTGCGAAATGTGTCGTCCCAGATTAGCATGTGCATTCCGCACAGTTAATAAGGGACTACACTTTCCGCTTTACTGATATTTTCTGTTTAAAGACAGTATCATCTTAGTAAAAAATCTAGTTAAGGCGGTAATTGTCGTCCCTGATTAGCCTGTGCGGAATGCACAGGTTAATCTGGAACGACACTATACGCACATGAATTAAACCCCGTTTTCACAGAGTATGGCGAATATATAGTCAATAACTGCAACATAATTTGCGTTAAGTTTACACGAAATTGTGATGCACAATCTACAAGTCACTTCTGTTAGCATACATGTGCATAGCTGCAATATGATAAAAAAGAGAACGATGTCAACGTTTTCTTAAGATATAAACAAAATATTTCGACTTTTGTAACTTAGATCTGTTTTATTCATAATTGATGCTCAGTCTATAGAATGCGTAAAAATTGCTGCAGCACAGTGAGTATTTTACATTAAAACATTAAGGCATTAGGAATTCACACACGTTTACAGACATTGACAATACTCTGATTTTCAAATGAACTAGAAGTCGACGAAGAAGATGTGTACATAGCAAACATGCATACTAAAATGTATTGGTGTTGCACATAGATCGATCGAGTGGTAAGATCATTAATGTCTTGGCATAATGAAAAAAACGTAACTGTATAACTTACTGAACAAAATGATGATGCTACCTTCAATCCAATTTTCCTTACTCAAAACCATCATATGTTTAAGAGTCAGAAGTTAAATCTTTGCAGCTTTCTTAACGTTTATTTATATATTAAACGTACCTTTATCAGTAATTCCCCCACTTTTTTGTACTTTTCTGACTTTTCTGACACAACAGCAGTTCCAAAATCGTCAAGTTCAGGCCAGTTAGCCTTAAACCACTTTTTTAACCTGTCAGTCAAGCCCTCTGAAAAATAAATGCAATACAGTGTAAAGTTTATTTATACCTCTTCATACAGAGTAATCAAACTCTGTTTCGTGGTACACATATAACGTAGTTTGATGTTATAGATTTCCAAAATTAAACAAATTAATCCTATTTCTCTTATGATAATATACAAACATTACTTTCATGACTTGCGCGACAGTTTAAATTAGTTTTTGCTACACAAAGAATCTGTTAATTTTTGTGTAGTTTGCTAGAGCTACCTTTTGCTGAAAAAATAGAAATAATTAAAAAATGGTAATTAGTGTGTTTAATTTCTATAAGTCTTAAACAACATGTTTATTTTAATGTCGAAATTGTGCCAAAATTATGCGAGAGTTATGGAAAATAACGTATGTGTATGCCGATATTTAAAATACATTTAAATATTTGAGTTACTGTTACCTTCATATCAATTTATTTGTGTTTGTTTAAATGAAAAAATCATAAAGCATTTGGAAAATTTGCAAATGAAAAGTCTTATCATTCATATATAACATTAGATCATTTTCATATGCGTTGCCTTCCCGCCCATCGATTTTATCCGACTAAACAAATCATAGTTTCATCGGTAATCAAAACAATTGTATTTATTTTTGTTAACCAGGAAAATAACATATGCGAAAACATATCAATAGTATTCGCATATATGCTATTTAACGTATATGTTCATGAGATGTTTTGAATATATTAACCTAAGACCCGCTTTATTCTGGAGAAAGTTATCCGTTTTAAGCTTGTCTAACTTGGGACACATATATGATGAGGTCAATAACGAGATCAACATGTGTTTATTAAATGTTCAATGACTGGTAAACAATATACAAACTGACAGTAAAGAAATGAAATTATTATTCAGATACTTGAAATTTTATTGCTGACAGAAACATGGTCAAGTGATACTTTTAATTATAATGTTGATAATTTTACATCCTTTACTTTAAACAGACAAATTAAATAAAAACAGTTCTAAAAGAAGTAGTGGTGGAATTATTATGTTTGTTCATAATAAACTAAAAAATATGTAACATTATTAAAAGTAAAATTGATTATATAATGTGGATTAAACTAGATGTTTAATTATTAAATTTAAAGAATAATTAATTGTTGTGTTCAGTTTACAATGCACCACAAGGCAGTGGAATACAGTACCTTTCAGAAAGTAATGCTTTTGGACTTATTAAAGATGGCATTCTTCATATAAACAATGTGTATGAGTATGAAACTTGTGAATTCCTTATATGTGAAGATTTTAATGCTAGAGTTTAGGAAAGACCAGATTGTGAAGTACATGACACTGTTCATTTATGTGTAGAAAATTTGTTACCTTATTATTATGTACAAGATGTAAACTTACCAAGACGTAATCTTGATAAAACTGTAAATGAGTAAAGGAAGTTTTTTTTAGATTTTTGTAAAATACCAGGTTTAAGAATAGTGAATGGTAGACTAAGTTTGGATAGAAATATTGGAAAACACAGATTTGTAAGTGCACAAGGTTGTAGCACTATTGATTTTGTTCTCTGTAATTAATTCATAAGTTTGAAGTTTTAGATCCTAACATTTTATCAGATCACTGTGTAGTTAAATTTAGTATGAATGTAGAACTGAGATACAGACATATCCTTATAGCAATAGCCATATGGAAAATGATGCCAAAAAAAACTACCATACATTTATAAATCGGATTATGATAGACTGTATTAATGCATGTTATTGCGAAGATGTTATCAATACCTTTGAAACTATTAGTTGATGTATTGATCAAACTCAAAACAGTGACACATTGGATAGTTATTTAACCCAAGTGTGTGATGTAATATATAAAAATATAAGTACACCAATATTAAAAAAAGAGTTTGTTGACAATACAAAGTTTCTTGATAAATATATTTTTAATGATGCCTATGTTAATAATGAATGTCAATATTAAAAAAAATTGTATTATATGAATCTTAATATGTACAGACATCATCCCTCAGAGGAAAAAAACCAAAGCATGGTAGAATCAGAAGTCTTTATAAAAGTACAATTAGGAAAAGGGCATATAAAAATCAAACACTTGAATTAGAAAATGCAAGACTTACAAATGCACAACTTCATTGGAAAATGATTAACAATTATACATGCAAAGTCAATAAGTAATATATAAGTAGTAAGGAGTTTTTAAACTATTTAAAATCAATTAATGACCCGAACTCTAGATTTCATCAAGCTGATCAAGATGTTTGTTTTATCATGACCGGTACTTAAATTGAGATTACATATAATTCTTAGATAGCTAAATGTAGCATTTACTGATCAAGAAATAAGTAGTGATTGTAAGCAAATTCATAATGGTAATTAGAAGTAAAAGTTTCTTAAACGTTGTTTGTAATTTGTTTAATAAATTCTTTGAATATGGGCATTTTCTGAAGTGTGGTGTGAGGGTTTTATTGTTCCGTTACATAACAAAGGTGATAAACAGGATGTTATAATTACAGAAATTATAAAATTATAAAGTACTTTTGGGAAATTATACACTAAAGTTATTAACAATAGACGTAACAATTGGGCTGAACACTATCATGTCTACATAGAGGCACAGGCAGGATTCTGGCAAAATATGGGAACTATTGATTACATTTTTGTGTTACACGTTGTAACTAATTTTTTATTAAGTGAACACAAAAGGTTGTATGCCGTATTTGTTGATTACACCAAAGCGTTCGATTATTTGGTTAGGGATATCATCTGGTATAAACTGTTGAAGCTAGGTATTAGAGAAAAATGCTTGATATCATAAAATCTTTGTTTTCAAATGTGAAATCAAGAAAAAAAGTAGGTAATACAATAAGTGATGAAGATTTTTCCTGTTTTTTAGGAGTTAGACAAGGGGAATCATTACCACCATTTATATTTTCTATTTATTTGAACGACTTAAAAAAACATTATGTGTTAAATGGTTGTAAAGGAAAAGATAATGGAATGCGAAAATTATTTGTGTTGTTATATGCAGATGACATTGTAATAATGGCAGAAACTGATGAAGAACTAATTTAAGGATTGTCTATGTTAGAGAAATATTGTGATAGGTGGAAATTATGTGTTAACCGAATAAAACAAAGGTTAGGATATTTTAAAAGGGGAACAAATTAGTAAAGATATTAAATTTGTGTAGAATGACCAAGGATAAGAAATTGTTAAATAAATTACATACTTAGTAATTGTATTCACTACAGGAGGATCTTTTGCAAATACCTTCAAACACTTGCAGGTCAAGCCTCAAAGGTTGTTTTTAAGCTTAACTCATATTGAATACATTATCCAACAATTTGAATACTTACCAAATTAGAGTTGTTTGATCAGCTTGTTTAACCAATTTTAAATTATGGGTAAGAAATCTGGGGCTTAACTGAGTCAATGGCAATTGAAAGTGTTCATTTATTTTTTTTCAAAAAAACTGCTTGGCGTGAAAATTCAAACACAAAATAATTTTGTATATGAATAACATCCTTGATAACTAAAAGAGCCATTTATAGCGACATGTGTGAGAATTTATAAATAATTCAAATAAACATTCTTGGGCAAAATCTGTTTGTAATCTGTTGTAGACATTAAGCTTTCAATATTCATGGCAAACCAAAGGTGTAGGTTGTGTAAAGTGTTTTTATCCTTGGTAAAATCTAGATTAAATGATGCATTTATCCGAAATTGGATGTCAGAACATAATAATTCTTCAAGAGCAATAAGTTACAGCCAGATTTGAAATTTGAATTGCAACCTTACTTAAAAATGTTAGTACAAATAAGTTTAGATCTGATCTTTGTAGACCAAGGGATCATCCCAAAGATTAGAAATCGAATAAGGCAGATGGCATAAACCTGAAGCCATACATTTTCAAGATAGAAAATGTCAACATTGCAATGTTCTTGAGGATGAATATCAATTTGTATTATAATGCTCCTTATATAATGATATTAATAAATTGTATATGAATTGATATTACTGGAAAAGACCAAACATAATAAAATGTATTGAAATAATGCAATTGTACAATACAAGTACCAACATAAACTTAGCTATGTATGTACGTAAAGTCAAAGAAACCTGTATAAATATCAATACGATTAATTGTATATAATTCATGGACCAAACTGAAATTCTTGCTCTCTAGTAGATTCGTCTTTGATTGTTTTTATTTTTTCGTTATAGCATTTATTGTGAAATAGATTCTTAATGTTGTAATCCAAACAAAAAATATGTCCTTGACCTTTTAATGTATTGATACTTTAATTAACAACTTATGAAATTCAATACTGATCACATGTAATGCCTGTATTTATGTTACTTTGTTTTGATCATGTATACCCATTGACGGTATGTCTATTGTATATATTGAATAAAACCCAAAACCTTTATCTTAAAGGGGCCTTTTCACAGATTTTGGAAGATATTGAAGTTTGTCATTCCATGCTTTATATTGATAAATGTAAACATTTGATATAAAAAGCTCCAGTAAAAACTAAAATTAAATTAAAGAAAGAAAAAAAAAGTAACCCATCACTGGGCTCAAACCACTGACCCTTGAAGTAAAAGCCTAACACTTAGTGCAATCGGCCATCCGATCTCACACAATTAATGATGTATTTCATATTTTATATAAGCAATCCTCGTAGTGTCACAAAATATTACGACAAAAACAGAAGTCTCCAAATTAAAAAATCGTTTCGAGTTGCAACGCTTTAAATTTTTATATGGATATAAAAGATATTGTAGAGCATGGTAAATGTTTAGTATTACAGTTTCCTCACATATATATTATAACTACAACAAAAATTTGCGAATCTGAAACCATTTTTTTATTTTGTCAATTTACCAAAAATCAAAACCAATTTTCAGATTCGCAAATTTTCATTTTAGTTTTGATATTCGTGAGGAAACAGTAATACTGAACATTTACCATGCTCTAAAGTATTATATGCATCTTTTGACGATTTGAAAACCTTAAAATTATAAAGCGTGGCAACGCGAAACGATTGAATAATTTAGAAAGTTCGGTTGTCGTTATATTTTTTGAAACTACGAGGATTGCTTATATAAAGAAAAAAATACATTCGCTCATAGCATGAGCACGGATGGCCGAGTGGTGTAAGCGGAAGACTTTTACATCCAGGACACCAGGGGTAAGTGATTCGAGCCCAGTTGAGGATTACTTTTTTTCTTCTTTTTAAATTCTATTCTATTCTTTAGGTCCAATGTTTAAATTTATTAATATAAAAAATTTAATGATACACTTCAACATATGCCAAAATCTGTGAAAAGGCCCCTTTAGGTCCCAAAAACAATAATTGAAATCAAGATCTGATATTTTTGACTGGCCATATGACGATCAATAAGACATAAGTTAGCAAAATTATCAAGACAAGTGTTAGAGTTATACGTTGAAACTGTTGAAACAAAACACCTCTATTGCCTATGTGTTACCGTATAAGTCTAATGTTTATATAAACGGTATGTCTCCTTAAATATATGCACGTATAGCAATAGATTTAAACAATGCACAATATCACTCTCCAAGTAGATATGCATCTTTTAAATTGTTATATATTCATGAAAGCATTAACAAAACGAGAAGATGCATTTCGGAATAACATTGTTCAGCTTTAAAATGCGGACATGCGTTTATTTTATTAAAACATTTTACAAGTAATAAAAATAACATAATGAATGTAACAAGTTCTTTGACGTGATATAAATGGTATTTTGACTTTAATAAAAATGAAGAGAAAAAAAAGAAGAAGTTAGCAAGACTTACCTACAGAAACATTATTTGTTACCAAACCCTTAACATATCGATTTGTATATTTGATAGTTAATATTTGTTACTATATTGATACATAGAGTTAACTTGATTTGTAAAGATTGATAAATTGTACGTTTGTCTTCTATTACAATTACAGGATGACAAATGTTGCTAAGATACTTACTAAGAGAAACTTTAACAACTGAATTTTTACAGCAGTGCAATGTTAGACCACACGCTTTGATCAAGAGTGCATTTTCCTTTTTCACGCTCAGCACTTTCCCAAATTTACCGAGTATCTGCAAAGGAACACATAATAAACATACACTATTAGAACGGTCTTATATATAATACGTAAACTCAATAAAAAGTAGATAGCAGAAAAAGATGTTTGTTTTATTATTATTCATCGACTATCGCAATAAAGCAAACCGCGAGCAACACGTTTAAACAAATGCATTCTTTGTGAATTATATTTCATATTTTAATACAATATGGAATACGAATATAATAGGTTGTGTCCTTTTTTGCCTTTTCAATTATCGCATTAACGAATCACGTTATTTTGACAATGCAACTTTTCAATTTTCATTGGATAACTTGAAAAGTAAGTCTCATTGACTTATACGGGAATCAAATCATTATTAAACATACCACCTCAGTGATATCTGCCTGAAATGTTATATATTTAATGTCAACGGAGTTGTTATCCGCGTCAATATCAGAGGTTATAAAATTGTTAAAGAATTTTATAGCAGTATTCAGAATTCAGAAATGATACGACATGCTACGAAGAAATCAGTATGAACGCATGTCTGTCGATAAGTCAGGTTCCAAATGGCTTTTTGTTAATAGATGTTTAGGCTAGCAAATTAATATATATATAAATATATATAAATAAATATAAATAAATATAAATAAGTATAAATAAAAATAAATAAATATAAATAAATTAATAAATAGAAATATATATATATATATATATATATATATATATATATATATATATATATATATATATATATATATATATATATATATATATATATTGGTGGTGCGGTGGTAGAGTGGTAACACTCTGGTCTACCATTCCAGAGGTCCCCGGTTCAATTCCCGGCCGGGGCACTGGAAATATCAGAAATGCTTTAAGTGTTTCCCACCCAACTAGAGATGTACTGGTATGAAACCCAGGTAATTCTCGCGTGTATCGGTGCTATACACTGAGCACGTAAAAGAACCAAGGGATCTATTCGCAAAGAGCTAGGGTATCGCACCCGGTTTTTTTTGTATCCCAATACTGTCTCTTCTGCTTGCTGTCTCTTCAGCAAAACCAAAGGACCCCATTGGAAATAAGTGCTTGCACTTTCATAGGTTATCCTTGACTGCAAGGTCAAAAGAAATACATACATACAATATATATATATATATATATATATATATATATATATATATATATATATATATATATATATATATATATATATATATATATATATATATATATATATATATATATATATATATATATATATATATATATATTCACACATAAGGCAAGTTACGGGGTCTCTGATTTAGAAATAGGTTATGGGGTTCCCACATAAAAAACCTGTATTTCCATACCCTTTTTTATCCGATATTAACACGAATTAAGGTATATAAGGGTACCTTATATATTGTTATTTATGAACACGCCATTTATTTAACGTCTTATACAAGGAAATATATAGCGAACTTATTTGCGAGGTATATACAATTTCAATTTCAGACGTGATTGTGGTTTTCGATTTAAGACCTTATTGTGAGATTTGATTGCATTACCTCCCCTACACCCCCCTCATAGTAATTAAAGGAGCCTAGAATGCGGGGTTGTATATAGACCCCGTTTTTTATATTGACCTCGTAAGTACAGTCTGAAAACTACCGAGACCGCGTAACTGGCACTATATATTGGTATATATATATATATATATATATATATATATATATATATATATATAGATAGATAGATAGATAGATAGATATATATACATATTTATTATGTTTTTCTTCTGATTTGGGCAGCACTTTTGCAAATATCACACCGTTTAAGGGTTTACGGAGGTTTCGTCACACTGCAGTTTCGTCACACTGAATTTACCGTAGAAAACGGGTAGAGGGTTCGTCACAATGGTAATATATAGGTGTGAATAATACCGTGAATCTTTAGCACCTTTGATTGACACCTTTCTTCTAAGTTAAAACAACATGTTTTTGTTGTTAAATTAAATACAATTAGATAAATTGAAGTATTTAAAATGTTGCAATTAAATTACATAACACAATGTTGTTAATGATTCACAAAAATCCATTTATTCACATACAACACAATATTACACAATAAATTAACATACAACTCTACTCAATAAACGGTAAAATAATATACTTACCTTTACACAACACAAATTTATTTGCAAACAATATTACACCAAACATAAATATTTACATATATAACATAAAAATATAATCAAATACAACTCTACTCAATACACGGTATAATAATATACTTACCTTTACACAACACAAATTTATTTGTAAACAATATTACACCTAACATAAATATTTACATATAAAAGGGAAAGGGGGACGAGCATGTAGAATCCAAGGTCAGCACGCCCGGCTCGCGTATTGATTCTTCGATGCCACCCTGAAATAATGTTTATTTATTGAGCAAAGTTTGTGAACACTGTTATTTATTATGTTAGGCAAAATAAAAATGCTGTAAACGATGTTCTTTATTACGTTATTACGAATCTAGATTTACGGTTAACATGTTCGTACTTAATACCGATTTGTAGCGTTTATATTTGAAGTTCAGTTTTAAAAATTACATCTTGCTTAGGAGAATAGAATTCTGTATACGATAGAAAAAAATGGTTTTAAAAATGAATGTAAGTAAGGAATGAATGCGTACGAAAGTATCGCGCTGTCCTAACGCAGAGACTTGGCGATTATGCTTTTGTTTTGATACCGGCCATTTAATTTCCTTTGTCATGATTATTATATTTTTATGGAATATGTTGAAATATTTTGTTCACGAAACATATCAATAAAGCTAACTATTAATGAAGCTTAATAAATTAAGGATTACAGCTCTTGTTTATAACACAGAAAGGGTGTTAATTTTATGACGAGACAGCGTATATAGCGGACCCTCTTGATATTTTTCTTCCGGGATTTTCAAGAATCTTTAAATAATTTTAATTAATTGATTATTTAAGGCAAATAACCTTTCATATAATTATACATAATAACCTCTTTGAAAATAAACAACAAACGATGAATGTTTCGACACCCATTTTATTTGAAGTATGCATGCAAAGCCGAAACATATGAAGAGGTCAAAATCGGCCGAGAAATGAAAAGTATAATTTAAAAAAAGACGTTAGTGGGTACATCAAAATGTATAACCTCGGCACTTCGATGTACGTACGCTTATCGATAGCTACCGGTCACGTGACTAAGATACGACAAGGTTACAAGATAACGCATAAACCAATAAAATCGGATGATTAGTTTTTGCATAAAATTGAATTTACTACAGTTAGGCTAGTATTCCATCTATCCGCATCCGTATCCGCATCCGTTTCCGCAAAATCCGCTATATTCCATTTATCCGCATACCTCGAACCTATCTTTCTTTTTTGGGAAAAAAATATATGAATAAGACGGAAAATTATAATTAAAATACTAATTATGAAGGACAAGCGTGAATTTAAGTAGATATAAGGTAAAAATCATCAATCTGCCTGTAAGAGAATACAAATGGTTAATACCTGAAACATCTTTTTCTAGTGCCTCGGCTATGCTTTTCCAAACATTTGAAGTGAAATAAGAGTCCCGATATGCAGAACTTCGTTGGTTGTATAATTCCGGGTAATTTTCAACGAATTCGATTAGTTTTTCAGTTGATTTTTTAGATGACAGCTTCCCTCATCGTGCTACATGCCGTCCGTATCTTGTCCGCATCCGCATTAGAATGCTCACTTGAGCGTTCTTTTTCGGACGCCTATTGCGCGTGCGGATATGCAGATGCGGATGAATGGAATAAGCGCAGTGCATTTCAACTGGTTCTATTTTTTTGCGGATGCGGATTTGCGGATGCGGATGCAGATACGGACAGATGGAATAGTAGCCTTAAGGGTCAAATACTCGATTCAACTCCTGTCAATATACGCTCCGTGACCGGATCTACCGGAATCTAGCCAAATTCTACCAAAAAATACAATTAAACGTTATAATTTGTATATGCAATGATAATTATCATCGAATTGACCACAAATTATGAAATCCTATAAAATATATGACCCTCCAAAATCATCACAAGACTCCCAATTGACGCCCTCGTTAGGTGAGGATATTGCAAAACAATTTTGATATGTACTGTTTTAAATGCAAACGGTCGCGGAAAACTGCTTGTATGTATTTTATAATGAAGTTGATACAATATTTGCATACTGGATTGTGTTTTAAAGAATTGTGTTTACATGCACAAATACTTCAGCACTATAAGCACTAAATTACTTATCTCAGAGATGTTTTCTGTGTAAATCCTATTTTAAATAAACAATATAGCAAGTTGCAGTTAAATATATATATATATGTATACATTTGATTATAAGGTAGCGAGTGAATTAAATGAGTAATTGAAATGTTTGTAAAATAAATTATGTTTACTGATACATGTCTGAACTTTATTGTTTACATTATAAAAAGTTATATATTTTATCTATTTTATCATATTTAAATGAATAAAAAATAAACACATTAATGCTGGGTAAGTATACAATCGAAGCGTGATACTTCGTATTGTAACGGAAGACACCCATCAATTATCGGTAATTGGAAGTACATGTAAATTTATGGCGTTTGTTGAAGTGTCACATATTCTGAAAATATCATGTTTGATAATGCACAAACTATAAATAATGTAACATTTTCACACCTGCGAAATAATGTTCTACTCAGCGTGCTTATAAGTCATTAAATAACGATTTGGCATCATGACACGTAGACATTTTATCACGAGGGCGTTCGTCCCAATTGTTGAATAGCAACAAATCATAACAAGAGGGAGCTGTCGATGAGCCGATGAATAACGATAATGCGCATACTATTTAGATTCTCACATTATATTATTGCATTCATTTTTTCTATGATATTGTAGCGTTCTGCCGATTGCGTAGATCTATTTATTGTTACTTTACAGATAGATTCTGGATGGTTAATAAAATGACTTTAAGACAATAAACGTTTCAAACTGTTTTTTTTATTCACTATTTCCGTTCACCTTCAACTTTAAACATTATACAATTAAAGCTGATATTACACGTATACAGGCACCCACTGTCTAACAAATTATGTGTACACTGATCCAATTGAACAGATACAGATTATTCCCAATATAGCGATATTTAAAAATATTCAATATAATCAGCTGATCAAAGACAGATCAATTCACACAAGTGCATTAATGCAATACATGCAGCTTACGCTTTAATAGTTACTTTTTATGTTATACTGTTAGTAAAGTATAAAGTATTAAAATAAACCATTTAAAAGTTAAAGCAATCAAACCACGTACTCGAAAGACTTTTAAGTTAGATTTTTGTTTTAAAATGACGTGGAGTTGGTTCCTATGAAATGACTGAGCGAGACTGCCTCGGAGCAAAAAATTGGCTCCTTATATACTCTTTGATGGGATCGACCATAAATCTGGGGCGAAAAGCGGTCGAAAAATGGTCGTAAGCTGGTCATATACCGACTATCGGCCAATGACCAAGAATACATGGGCAAAAAGTGGTCGGTGACGAAATAACTGGTCAATGACGTCATTATGACTTAGCTACATTCGAACTTCAACTTAACAACTGACTCAGTAAAACAGACAAATGGCAGCCATCTTGGATTTAAAATAAGAATTAAACATAAAGCGCAGTTAAATTATGACATTTACAAGAGCGGTGTATTATACCATGAAATGGTGTGGGCGTTTTCTGTTCGTTGCCGACATCCTTGACTTGGAACAATTCAACCGTTACGAACACAGGAAGTAAGATGGCTGACGGCTGACAAAAATGTGATTTCACTCAAAGGAGTTTTACGATTTCTTAATGGATAATGGCATCTTAAGCATAAAGGAACAAACATATAAAGAGTCTAAGTAGAAATTGATTACATGCAATGGATATTACCATTCACAAACGTGAGTAAGAAGTTGAATATGTGCTTTAAGGATCAGTGTAATGAAATTTCGCGAGTCGTAATGTTACTTGCAATGTAAAGTCGGAACACAATCAAGCCCAGAATAAAATACATATTAAGTGTAAAATTGTGCTTATAAAATAATAAAATTTGATAAGCACAGTTTATACAAAACAACGTTGGACATGACTACTCGCGTTGGGTGCCTGTTTAAGATGACAAAACAACACCATCAAAAGGTAAGAATTGTTTAAACAAACATCTTTAAAGTCAATCAGAAATGCTTGGGCATTTCATTACCCCCCCCCCCCCTCGCACAAAATTGGCTCTCCTGAGTCAATTCACAAATGTCAATTTCAATTAATTTTAAACATGAATGAAAGTATACTTTCAAAAGTCCATTGGTGGCCTCAATAGCGAGGTTTCACGGTATTCAAATACTTATGTTCGAACTTTTATGAATAAACATTTAAACTAAAATTTGAAGTAACGTTATAAACAGTACATTAACAGATTGTTCATATGAACTTTCTGACAATGTCACTTCTTCATTGTGAGGTGTCTTTTTGTAAATTTAAACTTTAAACTGTAAAGATTATAATTAAAAACAATGTTCATGTACTGAGTGTTTAAAGTCACTTTCTAATGTTTTTAGAAACACTTTTCACTGATGAGCGGTTCTCTCTTCGCCGCAACCTGTCCATGTCGTCCCTCACCTGGAGCACGGCCGTGGTTACTCTGTGCAGCAAGTCGCTCTGCCTCTCCAACAACCGGGTATGGCGGCTCATTTCTGTCACAATCCTTTCTACACCTGCAGCCATATCCGAGGTTAGTTTTTGGATGTTCCCCAGGATAAGAGACGTTGGCACTGCTGTTTCAACACGCTCCTCGGGGACTTTCGGAAGGGATCTAGTGGGAGACGCTGATTGTCTGACCTTCTTTGCTGGAGTAGGCTGAACCTCGGGATCTACCCCTTTAGCCGTAGTTGACCCACTACACACCTTTTGCGCCAGCAACTCCAGAGGCTCTTCATCAAGGAAATCTAAGCTTGAGGTGTCATCCAGTTGCAGGACGATCTCATCCTGGATGGGTGTTCCGGGTGTCACAACCGACATGACGAACTTGGCTCCTGCAGTAGAATTTGGAGTCTTCGCAGGCTGGAATAGCTGGGCCTGACCTGCTGCCTTCGGTGTAGGCCTGTAGAACGGGACTTCATTAGTAATATGGTTCTGAATGAACCAGCCATTCGAGATGTCTTGAAGCGGAAGCGGCAGATGGTTGGGCACATAGGGTTGATGCCTGAACATGTTCAGAACCGTCGGCGCGGCAGTGACTGGTGACTGGAGTTTAGGCGCCTGAGTAGTCGTAAGCCAATCAGGTAGTATTGGATTTTCTTCTGGGACATCAAACCACCCTTCTTCTGCTTCGTCCGCATGTGGCTCCGATACAGGGTCTCCCAAACGTTCAATGTCCAACTCGGAGACAATGTAAGGGTTATCTGATTTATTCAGATATCGACGTAAATCCGTTACGCCCCTCATCTTCGCCTCCTTAACATGGGGTGCGTATTTTGTAACGTGATCCAGAAGGTGCTGCTGTGTCTGACATCTGAAGCTGCAGAGGCTGCATGTGTAAGGTACTTGGTCAAAAGTAACATGGTATTTGAAAAAATGGCCCACAAGTCTTCCCTTTCTGTCGGTCCTCTGACATTTTTTGCAGCGGTACTGCACCTTGGTTTCTTTGCTGTCTCCATATCCTGCAAATATAGCATCATTGATTGAAGGGCGAGTTACCGGTCTAGTTGAGGGAACCAATCTGTCTTTGATCAAAAACACTTTGTTTTGACCCCTTTAATTACACTGACTTTATGGTACTTTTTTCACGAATTTAGAACTTTTGTGGATGACTGTGATACCATTAACATTTAAGTTACTTATTTATATATTTATTTAAAGTCTTGCGAGCTCGCCAAGTATCTGTGATATTAAGACTGTGATATAGTTAACACCGATTTGTATACGATCATCAGTGATATTATGAATGTGATATCGCTTATAATGCTTTGTTGAGTTTTTTGTTTATTGTTAATAACCTGTTTATTGTTAATATTCTTGTACACATGTCTGTGATAAACGGACTGGCTATAAACCAGACTTTTCTATCATAATTTTTTTTACTTTAACTTTATTTTTATAGAGTACATTGTACATGTATGTATCAACAAATTCAAATTGCAGTATGAACAATCATATACTAACGAAGTAAAACTTTAAGCACTTGCTAAACCGAAACTTGATTAAATAATTTACACTATTTTTGCACTTCACTTTCAGTTTATTTTGCACTTTTAACACCCAAGCTGGGATGTTTTTGCCTCTGTACGGCTTCAATTTATCATGATGCACAAGTCTATTATGACCATCTCTGTCAATTTGTATCATGAAGTTAATTGCGGATCTCTTTTCTTTAATAAGCATAGGTCCCTCATAGGTTTGCTCGAGTTTAGGACAAGATCCAACTTTACGACTTTCGTTCAAACACCACACTGGGTCGCCCACTTTATATTCTTGGAGTGAAGCCTTCTGGTCGTACACTGCCTTGCTGCGCTTTGCTCTTTGTTTTACGTCGTTTCTGGCAATTTCATGGACACGGACAAGCCTTTCTCGAAGTTGTCCAATGTAGCCGGCTTGTTGCTCTGATATGGCATTGGGGGAAGGACTGACATACACGAGATCAGCTGGCAGACGGACTTCTTGACCCGAGACCATCATGTTTGGAGAGAAGCCTGTCGCCTCATGGGGTGCAGCTCTGTAAGCACCAGCGAGACTGCCAAGGTGCTGATCCCAGCTTGTCTGCTCCCCCGCTAAGTATGACTTTACCATTTTGATTAGCGTGCGATTGAACCGCTCCACTTGTCCGTTGCCTCTGGGATTCCGCGCACTGGTCCTCGACTTGGTAACCTGTAGAATACTGCACAGCTCTTTGAAGAGGTTGCTCTCAAATGCGGCACCTTGATCACTGTGTATCTGCAGCGGCGAACCTCATCGTGCGACGAAATGCTCAATGACCGCATTGGCACAGGTTTCCGCGGTTTGATCGGCTACGGAGATGACCTCAACATACTTCGTAAAGTAGTCACTCATGACCAGGATGAACCGGATACCTCTAGATGTTACGGGCAGAGGACCCAGGAAGTCCATGCAGAGAAGATCCCATGGAGCTCCTGACTTCAGGTGGCCCATTGGAGCTCGAGGTAGACGCTGTGGTTTCTTATTTGCTTCACAGACATCACATTGCTGGACATACAACTTCACGTCGGTCTTGAGGTCGTACCAGTTATGCAACTTGGTGATGTTCGCCTTTGTGCGTGTGATACCCTGGTGTCCTCCTACAACGGTGTCGTGCATCTGGCCAATCAGATTGGTCCTCAGCTGAGTGGGCACCACCAAACGTTTGACGGATACCCTATTGAACGGACACTTGAGGTACAGCACATCATCGTCTAGGTGGAGCTGCTCCCACATCAGTACGTAGTGTCGTGCTTCAGGGCTCCAGTAGGCTGTATCGTCTCTGGATGGCCTTCTTTGTTCTTTGAACAAGGACTTTACAGGACCGATGCAGGGGTCAGAATTTTAAAGCCTTGCCATTTCCTGTGGAGAGTATGTTCCCATCCAGGCCTTGGCTCTTGTCACCACTCTTGAGATGTTACCCGGGGTGCTATCATCGCTGCTCTTTTCACCTGACCTGACATCTGCTCTCTCTTCGAGAATAGGGGGTTTCCAGCTAGCCAGCATGATTTCCGCTCTGCGCTGACACTTCGAACATGGACCGCATTTGAGGGGCTCGCTCATGTCCACCTGGTCACAGGAACAGTCTCTAGGACTCTCACACCGTGAAAGTGCATCACGGTGTGCCTGCTTTGTGCCAGGGCGATACTTTCTTTCAGCACGGTTCATAGCTCTGCTTGCGTAAGAGATGACCCGCTCACGACCTTCTTGTTCTTGCGACAGTACGCCACCTATTCCCAGGCCAGATGCATCTACATCAAGCAAGAATGTTCCGCCATCATTGAGTGGATAGCCCATCACTTCCGGACTCACCAGTGCCTCTTTAATGGCCTTAAAAGCTTCTTATTGCGCGTCATCCCAGTGGAAAACTGCGTCCTTGCAAGTGAGTTGTATCAGGGGACGGGCCTTGCGAGCGAAATCTTTGATGAATCTCCTATAGTAAGACCCGGTTGCCACGAACTGCTTTACCTGCTTTGGGATGTTTGATTTTGGCCAGTCAAGAATTTTGGCTACGTTGGTTGGGTCTGGCTGTAAACCTTCTTCTGACACGATGTATCCTAAAAATCGCACCTTGGTTTGTAGCAAGTGACATTTGTCTGGTTTCAACTTTAATCCGGCTAACCGTAGCCGACTGAGCACCTCGTCCACCCGGCTCATATGACCTTCGAAATTAGCGTGGTAGATGATTATGTCATCGATGTACACCAGACAGGTCAACCACTGCAGGCCTTGGAGTGCCAACTCCATCGTTCTCTGAAAGGTACTAGCAGCATTATTGAGCCCAAACGGCATACGGGTCATCTCGAATTGCCCGAACTTGCAAACGAACGCACTTTTGGGTATATCTGCTTCCTTTAAGGGAATCTGGAAATAACCTGACGTAAGGTCCAAACTGCTGAAGTACTTCGATCCTGCTACTGCGTCCAAGCAATCCTGCACCCTTGGCAACGGGAAACCGTCCTGCTTGACTAAAGCATTCACCCTCCTATAGTCCACACAAGGTCGAACCGATCCGTCCTTTTTCTTCACCAGGACTATCGGGCTTGCCCATGGAGAGGTGCTCTCACGGATAACACCTTTCTGCAAGAGGTCTTCTATTGCTTGCTTTTCTGCCTTGGCATACGCTAGTGGGACTCTCCTTGGCCTTTGTTTTACAGGTGCCGCACTATCGGTGTTGATGGCGTGCTCGGCCAGATGTGTTAGACCAAGATCCCAGTCATCTTTTGAGAAGTTATCACTGTGTTTGATAAGAAGGCTTGCTATTTGTTGGGCTTCTTGATGACCCCTCCCCAAAGTGGAACGCTCAAACAGGTTAATCAGGTGCTCCGGTATCTCTTTTGACGCTGACATGGGTATGCTTTTGATATGATCCGACTTTGCAGACTCTTGACTTGTCTTCACTCGGCGGATGGCTGCATGGTTCCATTTCTCATCAGTACATTCTGTTTTGGCCAGCACACTTACAATGCGCTCGATCCTTTCTGCCCTACCGATTTCGGTGTCTTGTCGAAGCATGACTTCCGTGGAGAAAGGATTTAAAATCCTGATACTACATGTTGGTGATTGATTGACATTGACCAACGTTGTTGCCATTCGAAGTGCATACATGCCCTCTAACTGTTGGACAGGTTCGACTATGAAGTCAGAGTTGACGTCTTCGTCATCGTCTGTGAAGCGCTCCACAAATACGCTTACAACTGCCTCGGCCATACCAGGAAGTATTATGTCGTTTGCTACCGTAACGCGCCTGGCCCTGTTGTACTTACCCACCTGGAATATAGATATCTCGAGCCTATCGAGGAGGATCTGGTTGCTGCTTAACAAGATATCTGCTGGTTCTCCGTGTCTTCCCTTAAGAATGTCGTACCCCAGCAATGCTTTGTCTTCTATTTCTGCAATGATGACCTTTTCAGACAGTAAAAGTGGGCCCAGCTCAAGATCCATTATCGCTTCACCAGCATCCTTAATTGGTGCCCCGTTTGCACCAACCAATCGGGATGATCTGTCCAACAGCGGACGTGAAGTGACCGGCAACTGATTAAATGCCCTCGTCGAGATGATGGTCCGTGAAGCACCCGTATCTGCCGTGAACGTTACCGGATGACCGTTTACCTTGTCGTGTACATAAACCCCTTCTGCCAACTTCGTTGGCCTCTGTACATCCCTATTGGTAGCGGCTTCATCCGTACGGCTACGGATCTGTTGCTTCTCCTCCTGTCCATCATGACCTTTGTAGCTCTCTAATGGGACCTCCCTTTGGCCGCAAGGGCTGGTCCCTGTTCGTTTAAATGGTTGTCTGCTGTCTTCCTTAACTCGGTCTTGACGTTTGGCGAACCTTGTTTAGTGGCTGTACACTCCCTAGCGTAGTGACCCTTCTCATGGCACTTGAAACATTCGACCTCCCTCTTTAACCAGGGTCTTCTTTCCGATTTCTGTGCCTCTAGAGATTCAAGCCTTTTAAGGATCTGCTGCATTAGTGCCTCCTGCCGGTCAATCGCCGACTCGCTGGACCAATGCTGTTTCTCCGTGTTGGGACTACGCATTTCAGTAGTCTTATACTGCCTCTTGTACGGACTTTCGTGCTGCCTGGTGTCCCGATGTCGCTTCTTGTCGTCGGCCTCCATGCACTCTGTTGCTCTCCTGGTAGGCCGGCGCTGCTTCCAATCGCCCTTATGGGTGCTTTAAGTGATTTGCAAGAAGGAAACGGCATAGAAGACGGCGTCTTCAATATTGGATGGCTCTTTATTAAACTCGACTTCAAAACGAGCGTCCTGGTCTAGGAGACCATCTAAAAATTGGCGTGCCAGATCTTCTTCACGCGTGCGCCTATCCCGATGCGGATGTCCCTTGTCATAGAGCATCTTCAAATTAGCCGCGTACTCTTCTACAGACTCGCTGTGTTGCTGCACTCGATGGTTGAATCTAGAAGCAAACGAGCGTGCTGACTCCAGCACTCGGTATCGCCCCCCTATCTCAGATACTAAGGATTGGTAGTTGCTTACCACCGATGCGTGAAGCTGCGTAAAGACAAACTCGGCCGCCTGCCCTTCTATGTTTTGCAGCAGATGGTCTAGCCTTCGCTCGTCTCCCCAACCCATGCGGTCTGCAATGGTATCGAACCTGGCAATCCAAACTTGCCAGTTTTCATTGCCGGTGAATGGGGACACCTTGATCCGCTCGTTGGTGGGCATGCATACCCGTTGAGGAGCCCGCTGAGGTGGCGAAGTAAACTGATGGGTTGAAGGCGCTGCCCACGGTTGATTGTTATCTCCCCCTGCGTGGAAGCTTGGAGCATCCGGTCTTAGGGCGGACATGTTGACATTAATCAGGGCCGTGCCATCGAGGGAAGCAGGCTGTTGCAATGAACTACCCTGATCACCAACTGGCCTAGCTCTGGTGCTAGTCTGCGCATTGGCCGATGCCTCTGGGTGAGACCCCTTTGCTGCCTTAACCTCAGTGGCAAGGTCCCTGATACAATTCTGAAGCGTATATACGGCCTTCCAGAGGTCACGAGATGATCTACGGCGAGATGGTTGTTTGCTTAGACTCATGGGTCGGTGTGTAGAATCGCTATCAGAGGCTTCTGATACTGTTTCCGGGTCGATATAAGCGGCGCCTGGACTCTCTGCATTAACCGGGCCACCCTTATTGTAAGGGAGATTGAACTGGACTTCAGGGTCACTGTTGGCCACTTTATGTTATGTTGTTTAATCTAATGTCTCAATAAATGATTTAAAATTATAAGAGTTCATTTTTCTGTTCACAATAAAACTTATATTCTTTGTTGTTAGTTAACCGTGTGTTACTAAACCAGACCTTTAATATAAACGAAATAGGTTCGGTAGCGTTCTTATTCTTCTCGAAGACTAAGAACAAATCACTGAATAGATGAATGTAACAGTATTCCACCGTATACGTGTAATATCAACTTTAATTGTATAATGTTTAAGTTGAAGGTAAAAGGAAATAGTGAATAAAAAAACAGTTTGAAACGTTTATTGTCTTAAAGTCATTTTATTAACCATCCAGAATCTATCTATAAAGTAACAATAAATAGATCTACGCAATCGGCAGAACGCATAATGCATGCATATGCAACCACTTACCCCTAAAAACTAATTCCAAAATGATATATTTTCTTTGCAACAACTGTTTTAACTCTAAATTTGATTTACTTGAAAACGAAAGTAGCCATCGCTCTTGAATCCGGCTTAGCAGTGAATTACACAAACAGAGCCAGGCACATAAATATCCAATCAACAACAACAACGATGTTTTAATAAATGTAAATAAATGAAAAATACTTATCATTCTGAGTGTACTGGAATTAGTTTTTAGGGGTAAGTGGTTGCATATGCATGCATTATTTGACACGCCTCGATGTTTTAAAGGAATAGGACGCGAGCTATCGATTAAGGGGCAAAAATTAAAAAATATTGTTTGAAAGTCTGTCGAAGATTTATTCGGGTTGACAAATAGACTGGAAATATTGGTTGGTTATCGACCGACTGTGAGGTAACGGCTGGACAGATTTTTTTTAAGTTTACTTTTTTTGAAAGGTTGTCCAATTGCCCATAGGAGGATCAAGGGATGCTTTTGATTAAAGCTACTTTTGACATTTTTGCGGCCCGCGAAGACAGGTCTATGATAAATTCTA